>NC_091572.1:5647495-5657495 GCF_042767895.1 Penaeus vannamei
TCCTCTTCCCTCCTTACCCTCCTTCCTCATTTTCCCCGTCTCCCCTCCCCCTCCCCTCCCCTTCCCCCTCCTCCTCCGTGTCTCTCCCCCCCCCTCCCCTCGCGTTGATCGTCGTCGCAATAACTCAATCAGTGGTCGATAACCTTCCTCTTGGCTATCGATTTCCAGGTGCAGTCGAGCGCCCGACTCCGCTTCACTTCGGGGGTTGTTGTTTTCTCGCGCCGTCTCCGGTCCCGGCCGATGTCAACAATGCCACGTGGTTTGCATGGCGTCTTGGCCCGGGGTTTTAAAGCGGAGGGGCGGAGGGAAGGGAGGGAGGGGGAATTCGTACGTGATTGTCGTGTTTTTTTTTTAATCTTTTTAGTGGCGTGTGTAGTGTCGTTCGTGGGGGATCGTGGTTGTCTCAATGAGAGGGGCGTGGGAGGGGCGGGGGGGAAGGGGGAAGGGGGAAGGGGGAAGGCTGCGTGTGTCTCCTCTAAAGCAGGCGATGTCGGTCGCTTTTTTATTTGGGTGAACCGGCACCTGTTTCATTGTCGCGGTTGCCGGTTTTGTTGTTTGTGCCGCGATATTCGGCCGGTTTCGGAGCCCGCTGAAACGATGGTACGAACGAGGAAGAAGACAATTGATGAAGGTCGAGGGTTGAGCGTAGGGCTGGCGAAGGGCGGGGGGGAGGGAGAGGGAGAGGACGAGGGGAGAAAGGCCGGGACTTTCCCCTCGCTCACCCGGCTCGCCCCTCCCCTCCTCCGCTCCCCCTTCTACGTCCCCTCCCGCTCCGGTCGCCCGAAGGTTGTAGGGGCTTCGTAGGCTCGCGCTGAGGGGGAGGGAGTCAGCTGGAGAAGCGTCGCGAAGACTTGTAAAAGAATCTGCACGCAAGATTCATGTGTAATGTTTACAATGCTCCATTCATGGCGACGCCGTGCATGAGCGAGCGGCGCCGCGTGCAGTAGGGGAGAGGGAGGGGGGGGAAGGGGCTCGTGCGTGACTCAGTCGGGACAGCGACGGGGAGGGGGGCGTGGAGGGGGGCATGGAGGGGGAGGGTCAGTTCCCAACGCCGCTTCCACTTCGGGTCCTCGGCGCTGCAAGAGGGTCGTCCTATAAGAGCATTTACAGGTCCATCAACGCCTCCTGGTCGGGGTCGTCGGTGGCACGGGTGGTGGTCGCGGCGGCGGCGTCGTGGTGGTGCTCTGAACACGCCCCCCTTCGCCCTCCCTCTTTCCCTTTCCCTCGCCTTGCCCCCCCCACTCCCCCTCCCGCCCCGTCCGACCCGCGGCCGCTGGCTCTCCCTCCGCGCGTACACACACATACACACTCCCTCACATAGGCTCCCGGTGCGCGCGGAGCCACAGCACCTCGACGTCTGAGGGTGTGTTGACGCGCGAGTGTAGGCCTAGGATTTATTTCGCATTTTTTCTCTCGTTTATTGTGTGTTTATGGCCACCGCGTGCAGTGCAAGGAAGTGCCACCCTGTCTCCGATCAAAGGGACTGGAATGTTGATGCCATTACAGTGATGCAATATACTTCGGCGACCCGGTTTTGCGCGAGTCCGTGTGTGTGTGTGAGTGTAGTAAGTGTGTGTTCCTCCGTGGACTGCGCTGGAGGGTATCAAGACCGAACCTGCAGTTTGATAGAAACTTTGCCTTTAAAAAATACGGTGAAAATTCGACTCTCCATTTTAACTCGAAGAGTCAAGAAAAAATAAAACCTCACTAATAACTCCTCACGGTTGAACTGTTCAACCTGACGAGGAGAGTTTGACGTTGCTATTCCTCGGACAGCGAGTGCAACGTGTTATGCTGTGTACGTGTGTTTGGAAACTTGGGTAACAGTGGATACAGCAGAAAGAGATCGCCCGTGTGTAAGATGTTCTTAAGTGAATCTGGTTGAACATTTCTCGGTGTGTGATATATGGTGGACTGACTACTCGGGGCTAAGTGGTCGTGGACGATTTTTTTTCTTTAATTTCTATTTTTTTACAAGAAATTTCTGAAGAAGTATCAGCGGGAAATAGCTGAAAATGTTGCCAGGAATGAGAAAGATCATCAAAAAGAAAAAAAAATAGCTACAGTGATAATAGTAATCTGAAAAATTACCATTCATTTATCATATTTTTTTCTTCAGTGTTAAAGAAGTGTTTACAGTATGTGTTTTTTTTTCTCTCTCTCCAAACGTTTTGGATAATTTAGTTTTGAGACAGAAATAAGGAGGAAGAATTGGCGAGAGTTACACGACAGATTTTTGTGATAATCTTGAAGACAGCCATCTAAGTATTCAGAAGTCAGCGCATGGTGAATATCAGGCCACCATCTTGAGAATATTACACGAAAGCCCAAACACCGCGTAGAATATTTTGCACAGAGACCGGACAAGCAAGCAGTATTTATATACCTTTTTACGTATTTATGTACCAGTATTTGTTAACAAGCAGTATTTATATGCCTTTGGATTTATATCCTTTTGCGTATTGAAATCCCAGTATTTATTAACAAACAGCATTGATATATCTTCGGGTTTATGTACTTTCGCGTATTTATGCACCTTCGTGTATTTGTATACCAGTACTTATTAACAAACAGTATTTATATACCTTCGGATTTATATGCCTTCGGATTAATATACCTTCGGATTTATATGCCTTCGGATTTATATGCCTTCGGATTTATATACCTTCGGATTTATATACCTTTGCCTATGTATATCCCAGTCTTTATTAACAAACAGCATTGATATACCTTCGGATTTATATGCCTTCGGATTAATATACCTTCGGATTTATATGCCTTCGGATTAATATACCTTCGGATTTATATGCCTTCGGATTTATATACCTTCGGATTTATATACCTTTGCCTATGTATATCCCAGTATTTATTAACAAACAGCATTGATATACCTTCGGATTTATATGCCTTCGGATTAATATACCTTCGGATTTATATGCCTTCGGATTTATATGCCTTCGGATTAATATACCTTCGGATTTATATGCCTTCGGATTTATATGCCTTCGGATTTATATACCTTCGGATTTATATACCTTCGGATTTATATGCCTTCGGATTTATATGCCTTCGGATTAATATACCTTCGGATTTATATGCCTTCGGATTTATATGCCTTCGGATTTATATACCTTCGGATTTATATACCTTTGCCTATGTATATCCCAGTCTTTATTAACAAACAGCATTGATATACCTTCGGATTTATATGCCTTCGGATTTATATGCCTTCGGATTAATATACCTTCGGATTTATATGCCTTCGGATTAATATACCTTCGGATTTATATGCCTTCGGATTAATATACCTTCGGATTTATATGCCTTCGGATTAATATACCTTCGGATTTATATGCCTTCGGATTTATATGCCTTCGGATTAATATACCTTCGGATTTATATGCCTTCGGATTTATATGCCTTCGGATTTATATACCTTCGGATTTATATACCTTCGGATTTATATGCCTTCGGATTTATATACCTTCGGATTTATATGCCTTCGGATTTATATACCTTCGGATTTATATGCCTTCGGATTTATATGCCTTCGGATTTATATGCCTTCGGATTTATATGCCTTCGGATTTATATGCCTTCGGATTTATATGCCTTCGGATTAATATACCTTCGGATTTATATGCCTTCGGATTTATATGCCTTCGGATTTATATACCTTCGGATTTATATACCTTCGGATTTATATGCCTTCGGATTTATATGCCTTCGGATTAATATACCTTCGGATTTATATGCCTTCGGATTTATATGCCTTCGGATTTATATACCTTCGGATTTATATACCTTTGCCTATGTATATCCCAGTCTTTATTAACAAACAGCATTGATATACCTTCGGATTTATATGCCTTCGGATTTATATGCCTTCGGATTAATATACCTTCGGATTTATATGCCTTCGGATTAATATACCTTCGGATTTATATGCCTTCGGATTAATATACCTTCGGATTTATATGCCTTCGGATTAATATACCTTCGGATTTATATGCCTTCGGATTTATATGCCTTCGGATTAATATACCTTCGGATTTATATGCCTTCGGATTTATATGCCTTCGGATTTATATACCTTCGGATTTATATACCTTCGGATTTATATGCCTTCGGATTTATATACCTTCGGATTTATATGCCTTCGGATTTATATACCTTCGGATTTATATGCCTTCGGATTTATATGCCTTCGGATTTATATGCCTTCGGATTTATATGCCTTCGGATTTATATGCCTTCGGATTTATATGCCTTCGGATTTATATACCTTCGGATTTATATGCCTTCGGATTTATATGCCTTCGGATTTATATGCCTTCGGATTTATATACCTTCGGATTTATATGCCTTCGGATTTATATACCTTCGGATTTATATGCCTTCGGATTAATATACCTTCGGATTTATATGCCTTCGGATTTATATGCCTTCGGATTTATATACCTTCGGATTTATATACCTTTGCCTATGTATATCCCAGTCTTTATTAACAAACAGCATTGATATACCTTCGGATTTATATGCCTTCGGATTAATATACCTTCGGATTTATATGCCTTCGGATTAATATACCTTCGGATTTATATGCCTTCGGATTAATATACCTTCGGATTTATATGCCTTCGGATTAATATACCTTCGGATTTATATGCCTTCGGATTTATATGCCTTCGGATTAATATACCTTCGGATTTATATGCCTTCGGATTTATATGCCTTCGGATTTATATACCTTCGGATTTATATACCTTCGGATTTATATGCCTTCGGATTTATATACCTTCGGATTTATATGCCTTCGGATTTATATACCTTCGGATTTATATGCCTTCGGATTTATATGCCTTCGGATTTATATGCCTTCGGATTTATATGCCTTCGGATTTATATGCCTTCGGATTTATATACCTTTGCCTATGTATATCCCAGTCTTTATTAACAAACAGCATTGATATACCTTCGGATTTATATGCCTTCGGATTAATATACCTTCGGATTTATATGCCTTCGGATTAATATACCTTCGGATTTATATACCTTCGGATTTATATGCCTTCGGATTTATATACCTTCGGATTTATATGCCTTCGGATTTATATACCTTCGGATTTATATGCCTTCGGATTTATATGCCTTCGGATTTATATGCCTTCGGATTTATATACCTTTGCCTATGTATATCCCAGTCTTTATTAACAAACAGCATTGATATACCTTCGGATTTATATGCCTTCGGATTAATATACCTTCGGATTTATATGCCTTCGGATTAATATACCTTCGGATTTATATGCCTTCGGATTTATATACCTTCGGATTTATATACCTTCGGATTTATATACCTTTGCCCATGTATGTCCCAGTATTTATTAACAAACAGCATTGATATACCTTCGGATTTATATACCTTTGCGTTCGTGTCCCCGCCGACCGCAAATATGATCGTGGTCATCCGTAGCGCCGCCCATTGCACACGGCGTGGGCGGGGGAGTCTGTACTAGCCTTTTCAGATGAGTTCCGATGGGTATGCTACGGGCGCGCTCTGTTGGTATCGGTGCGGCCGTCTGTCTGTTCGTCTGTCTGTTGTCTTATCTATTTATCTATCCATCCATCTGTCTATCTATCTACTTATCTATCTGTATCCATCCATCCATCTACCTATCTATCTTTATCAATCCATCCATCTATCTATCTATCTATCTACATCCATCTATCTATATCAGTCCATCCATCTATCTACTTATCTATCTATATCAATCCATCCATCTATCTATATCTATCCATCCATCCATCTACCTACCTCCCTATCTATCTATATCAATCCATCCAACCATCTACCTATCTATCTATATCCATTCATCCATCTATCTATATCAGTCCATCCATCTATCTAATCTGTTTATCTGTCTATCTATATTCATTCATCCATCTAGCCATTCTTCTTTTCTTTTTTCCTTCCGCCTGCCGTTCGTGTGCCTTTCAGTGCCAGTGCCACGCCACAATCACGCCACCTCACAGTCACGTCACCTCATAGTCACTTCAGTCACGCTAGACACGTCACCTCATCACGTCACGTCACGTCATCACCTTACAGTCGCGTCACGCCACCTCAGTCACGTCACCTCGTCACCTCATATTCACGTTACCTCATCGTCTGTCACGTCACCTCAGTCTCGTCACTTCATCACTAGACAGTCACGTCAACTCACCACTTCACAGTCACATCACCTCTCGGTCACGTCAACTCATCACCTCATTCACATCACCTCACAGTCACGTCAACTCACCACTTCACAGTCACGTCACCTCATCACCTCAGTCACATCTCCTCATCATCTCACAGTCACGTCACAGCATCCGAGCCACGAGGGTCCCGCTTGACAATGTGATGGTGTCACAGCAGCACTTGAATGACGCAAAGATAAGTTTTTTATTTTTCTTTTTTATTTTTATTTGTTTTTTATTTTTATTTATTATTTTTTTCGTGGTTTCTGGTGTTTCCGGAAGAGTGGAGGCTTTGTGATCATTGGCGATGATGGTTATCGTTATTTTTTATTATTTCTTATTCATTTTTATTGTTGTTTTTTATTTGCTGTTGTTTTCTACTGCTGTTAGGAATTGCATTATTGTAGTAAACGTTATGCAGTACTTATTAGTGTAATGACAATAATCACTGGTATTACTATTATCATCATTGTTATTAGTATTATTATCATTATTATCGTGATTATTATTACTGTTATTATTAATATTACTGTTGTTGTTGTTGTGGTTGTTGTTATTTCTATTATTATTATTATTTTTATTATTATTGTTATTGTTGTTGTTATTATCATTATTATTATCATTATTACCATTATCCTCATCATGCTTATCATCGTTGTCGTCGTCTTTGTAACCACAGCATTATCATGCCTCCTATTATTTCGAAATATGTTACGATTGCATGAGCAAGCACCCGAGCGCGAGGCATTTGCTTGGGGACAACAGGTGCTTCCAGGTATTGTCTTGGAGGAAAATATGAAGGAAGTTGCATAGGCCTACTCGGTTGCATAGGCCTACCTGTGCATTTGCGCTTGCGGGGAAATATGCGCCTGTTGTGTGTTGACTTGTGTGTGGCATTTTATGTAGGCACAGAGGTGTGTGTGTGTGTGTGTGTGTGTGTGTGTGTGTGTGTGTGTGTGTGTGTGTGTGTGTGTGTGTGTGTGTGTGTGTGTGTGTTATACATGTTCATACAAGCAAATGCACATAACGGAACCACACAAACTCATGTACACACACACATACACACACACACACACACACACACACACACACACACACACACACACACACACACACACACACACACACACACACACACACACACACTTATAAATACACACACACACACACACACACACACACACACACACACACACACACACACAAACACTTATAGATACTCATACACACGCACGTACACACTCACGCACCCAGCAAGACCTGCGACATGCGACCCCTGTCGGATAAACAGAAAAACTGCCATGCGCTGGGATTCTCTTTCCGAGGTCGGCTGTCATGCGATGCCCTTCCCGGGATCTCATGACGCGGGGCTCCGGTGCGGCGGATCCTCGGACGTGTCCTGGAGGAGGAAGGAAGGGAAGGAGGAGGATCGCGCAGCAGGTTGCAAAGTCGGCACGCTCGCGAATTGCGTCACGTGGGCGGGGCTGAAGTCGCTTCCCAGGGGGACTTCGCGTTCTGGGGCGGGGCGGGGCGAGGAGCGCGAGGTGGCGGACGGTCTCGCGTCTCTCTGTCTCTCTGTCTCGAGGGGGGCTCGATGCTCTCTCGAGACTTTTTCTCTCTATTTCTCTCTCTCTCTCTCTCTCTTTCTCGAGACTTATACTTTCTCTCTCTCTCTCTCTCTCTCTCTCTCTCTCTCTCTCTCTCTCTCTCTCTCTCTCTCTCTCCCTCTCTCTCTCTCTCTCTCTCTCTCCCTCCCTCTCTCTCTCTCTCCCTCTCTCTCTCTCTTCCTCTCTCTCTCTCTCCCTCTTTCTTTCTCTTTCTCTCTCCCTCTCTCTCTCTCCCTCCCTCTCTCTCTCTCCTCCCTCTCTCCCTCTCCCTCTCTCCCTCTCCCTTTCTCTCTCTCTCTCCCTCTTTCTCTCTCGACGCTCTCACGATGTTGATTCTTCTCATTTTAACTTTCTCGATACTCTGTCCGTCTTTATTTTTCTGTCTCTCTGGTCTCTTTCTCTTTCTGTCTCTCATTCTGGTGTCGCTCTCTCTCTCCCTCGCTTCTTCTTCCCTATTGTTGCTGTTCTTCCTTCCCGCCCCCCTCCCTTTCCATCCTATCCCTCCCCTCCTATTCTCCCTCCTTTCCTTCCTCCTATTCTTCCTTTCCTTCCTCCCATTCTCCCTCATTTCCTTTCTCCTATTCCCCCTCCTTTCCTTCTTCCTATCCCCCCTCCTTTCCTTCCTCTTCTTCTCCCTCCTCATCGCCCTCCTTTCCTTCCTCCTCTTCTCCCTCCTTTCTTCCCTCCTTCCTTCTACCAAAAGTCTTGTCACAAGCACATGAGAACATTAATGCAAGAGATGCATTTGTGTCTAATAATGAGTTATATTTTTGTTTTTGTTTTGTTTTTATTTCTTTTTGACAGCTGCTTATGTCTTCAGCCTCCTTACTGGTAACAATTATAAGAGGGAGGGAGAGAGAGAAAGAGAGAGAGAGAGATTGAAGGAAAGAGACAGAGACAGACAAACAGATAGATAGAGAGAGAGAAAGATTGAAAGCGAGAGAGAGAGAGAGAGAGAGAGAGAGAGAGAGAGAGAGAGAGAGAGAGAGAGAGAGAGAGAGAGAGAGAGAGAGAGAGAGAGAGAGAGAGATTAAAAGATTAAAAGAAAGAGAGACAGACAGACAGATAGATAGAGAGAGAGAAAGATTGAAAGCGAGAGAGAGAGAGAGAGAGAGAGAGAGAGAGAGAGAGAGAGAGAGAGAGAGAGAGAGAGAGAGAGAGAGAGAGAGAGAGAGAGAGATTAAAAGATTAAAAGAAAGAGAGACAGACAGACAGACAGACAGACAGACAGACAGAGAACGGCCAGAGGGAATGAAAGAGGCGATTACCATTTTATTTTTAGACGATGTGGCAATATTGTCCGACTTTTCTTTAATGGGGTCGACCTGAAAAAAGGCTATTCCCGTCAGCTCTTGTGTTATAGACCGAGGGGAGAACGGGAAGGGGAAAGGGGAAAGGGGGAAGGGAGAGTTAAGGGGCGCGGGGAAACGGGGGAGGGGGAGGGAAGTTTGAGGGGTGTGGAGAAGGGGAAAGGGGAAAGGGAGACTTAAGGGGTGATGGGTAAGGGAAGTTTGAAAGGTGTGGGAAAGGGGAAAGGGGAAGGGAGACTTAGGGAGTGAGGGGTAAGGGAGAAGGCACGTTTAAGGGGTTAGGGGGAAAGGGGGAAGGAAGATTGAAGAGGTTAGGGGGAAGGGAGACTAAGGGGGTGAGGGGTAAGGGAGAAGGTAGGTTTCAGGGGTTAGGGGAAAGGGGGAAGGAAGATGGAAGAGGTTAGGGGTAAGGGAGAATGTAGGTTTAAGGGGTTAAGAGAACGGGGGAAGGTAGGTTTAAGGAGTTAGGGGAAAGAGGGAAGGGAGACGTATAGGATGAAGGAAGATTTAAGGAGTTTGGGGGAAGGGAGATTCAAGGGGTGAAGGGAAAAGGGGAAGGAAGATTTAAGGGGTGAAGGGAAAGGAAAGGGAGGTTTAAGGGGTAGGTGCAATGGCAGGGAGATTTGAGTGGTTAGGGGAAAGGGGGGAAAGGAAGGAAGGAAGGATTTTAGGAGGTAACAGGAAAGGGAGAAGGTATTAAAACGGGGGAGGGGAAAGAGAGGGGAAGCATGCAGATTTTGTTAGGTTTGGAGGCAGGGAGGGGAGACTTAGTTGTGTTGGGGAAGGGGAGAAAAAGGAGAAGGAAAGGTGGGATTTGGAGAGGATTGAGAGGGGAAGGGG
>NC_091572.1:5664995-5672495 GCF_042767895.1 Penaeus vannamei
CCAGATTTCCGCATTCCTCTCCACTCTTCCGTCTCCACCAATTCTCGTCTTCTCCCCATATATCTTTCTTCCAATTTCTTGTCCCCTCTCTCCCCAATTCATTTTCTTCTCTCCCCCCTTATCCCTATTCTCGCTATCCCTTCTTCCATATTTCCATATTCCTCTCCGCTCTTCCGTCTCTCCCCAGTTCTCGTCTTCTCCCCTTATATCCTTCTTCCAATTTCTTCATTTCCTCTCCCCAATTAATTTTCTTCCCCTCTCCCCTCTTTTATCTCCCATTCCCGCCATCCCTTCCTCCAAATTTCCGTATTCCTCTTCGCTCTTCCGTCTCCACCAATTCTCGTCTTATCCCCATATATCTTTTTTCCAATTTCTTGTCCCCTCTCCCCAATTCATTTTCTTCTCTCCCCCCTTATCCCTATTCTCGCTATCCCTTCATCCATATTTCCGTATTCCTCTCCGCTCTTCCGTCTCTCCCCAGTTCTCGTCTTCTCCCCTTATATCCTTCTTCCAATTTCTTCGTTTCCTTTCTCCCCAATTCATTTTCTTCTCCTCTCTCCTTTTTTCTCCCGTTCACGTCATTCCTTTTTCCAAATTTCAGTTTTCTCTCCACTCTTCTGTCTCTCCCCAATTCTCGTCTTCTCGCCATATATCCTTCTTCCACCTTCTTGTCCCCTCTCTCCCCAATTCATTTTCTTCGCTCCCCCCTTATCCCTATTCTCGCCATCCCTTCCTCCAGATTTCCGCATTCCTCTCCGCCCTTCCGTCTCTCCACCAATTCTCGTCTTCTCCCCATACATCATTCTTCCACCTTCTTGTCCCCTCTCTTTCCCCTCTACTTATTCCCCTCTACTTACTCCCCTCTCCAAAGCCGCGCCTATTCACCGGTGGCCCGTTTTGGGGATGCGTTGGGACCCATTGCTGTTGATCGCTACGGTAAACTTGCTCTGTAGAGGAGGAGGGAAGGAGGAGGGGGCGAGAGGGGGAGGGGGGAGGAGGGAGAGGAAGAGAGGGGTGAGGGGGGGAGGAGGAGGAGGGGGTAGAGGGGTAGGGAGGAGGAGGAGGAGGGGAGGTAAAGGGGGAGGGAGGGAGGGGGAGGAGGAGGACGGGGAGAGGCGAGAAGGAGGAGGAGGAGGGAGAAAGGAAAGAATGAAGGAGAGAGAATGGGATGGCAGATGAGGAGGAGGAGAGAAGAGGAAGCGGATGGGTAGGTGAAAAGAGAAGTGGGAGGAGAAGAAGTGGAAGCACAAGAATAAGAAGAAGGTGAAGGGAGACCGAGATCGCTGCTATATATATTTTTTTTTTCTTTCTTTCTTTTTTTTTTCTTTTATGTAATATCTTTATATAGTTCATTCATTCTTTCCTAATTATTACCGGTATTATATTATTATTATTATTATTATTGTTATACTAATTATTGGTCTTTCGCTCTCTCTTCTTTTTTTCTGTTTATTGTCCTTATGTTCATCCTTTTCGTCCATTCGTATATTTTGCATCTTATTTCACTGCATATCGTTCGTATTCGTGTCTGTATTGTGTCTCACTTTTCCGTATTTCTCTCTCTTTTCCGTATTATTTCAATTTCGATTTTTTACTTCTTTCTTTTTTGTACTTTTTACTTCATCGATTTTATTTTTTATTTTTTCCCCAAACCTTTTTTTTATTATTTCCCTCGTTTTCTCTTGTGTCTATCATTTTTCTTCATATTTCTTCTTCCTTATTTTCCCCCCCAATCTTTTGCATTTTCTTCGATTTGTTCATCCGACTGTTATTTTTTATTCCGTTTTCCCCGTTCTCTCTCTTTCTCTTTTTTATTGTTATTATTATCATCCCGTTTTTTCTGTTGTCACAATTTCTTCGATTTCCCCAATGCGACTGTTATTTTTAATTCCGTTCCCCCCCCCCCCTCTCTCTCTCTCTCTCTCTCTCTCTCTCTCTCTCTCACTCTCTGTCTGTCTCTCTCTCTCTCTCTCTCCCTCTCTGTCTCTCTCTCTCTCTCACTCTCACTCTCACTCTCTCTCTCTCCCTCTCCCTCTCCCTCTCCTTCTCTCTCTCCCTCTCCTTCTCTCTCTCCCTCTCCTTCTCTCTCTCCCTTTCTCCCTCCCTCTCTCCCTTTCTCCCTTTCTCTCTCTCTCTCTCTCTCTCTCTCTCTCTCTCTCTCTCTCTCTCTCTCTCTCTCTCTCTCTCTCTCTTTCTCTCTCTCTCCCTCTCTCTCTCTCTCCCTCTCTCCCTCTCTCTCTCTTTTATTATCATTACTATTCCCATTTATCAACTTTTTTCTATTGTCTTGACAGCCCCAGAGCCACAGTAATCATCATCTACGCCTTTGTGTGTCTTTTCGTCTCCCCTTTCCCCTCTTCTCGAGTTAGGGGGGAATCAAGTAGACTGAAAAACGTAAAGCTAGAGAAGAGAGGGGAGTGGTTTGTGTGTGTGTGTGTGGGGGGGGGGGGGGGTCTGCGTGAGTGTGTATAGGGGAGGGTGTGTGTGTGTGGGGGGGGGAGGGTATGTGTGTGTGAGTGTGTGTGTGTGTGTGTGTGTGCGTGTGTGTGTGTGTGTGTGGGTGTGTGTGTGTGTGTGTGTGTGTGTGTGTGTGTAGTCTGCGGTGGGCCATGTATGGAATTCGTTTTGCGTTTTTTATTTATATATTTGTCGTCAGTTTTGTCATTATTGTTGTCGTTGTTGTTATTTAGTGCGATATTATTCTTGCTGTCATTATTCTTGTCGTTATCTTTATTGTTATTACTTTATTATTATTATTATTATTATTATTATTATTATTATTATTTATTGTTATTATGTATATGATTATTATTATCATCACTATCAGCCTATTCTGCAGCCAGGAAGGAAAGGCGTGGGGAAATACCATTATGGGAAGCATTGAATGTTAAAAGAAAGACAAGTCAAAGAAAAATAAGATAAGAAGAAGAAGAAGAAGGGAAGGAAGAAAAAGAAGAAGTAGAAGAAATTTAAATAGGGCAAACCTGCTTGTTCGTTGAGACCCCCCCTCCCCCCTCCCCTCCTCGTTCGTTGTGGAAATCGATGGTAAATTGTTATGGTAAAAATGGAGGCTGGAATAGGAGGAAGGTGAGAGAGTGTGTGTGGGAGAGAGAGAGGGGGGGAGAGAAGAAGAAGAAGGAGAAGGAGAAGGAGAGGGAGGGAGTGAGCTAGGGAGAGAGAGGGAGAGGGGGAAAAGAGAGAGAGAGAGTGCGTTCGTGTGTGTGTGTGTGTGTGTGTGTGCGTGTGTGTGTGTGTGTGAGGGAGGAAAGAGAGAGAGTGTGCGTTCATGTGCGTGTGTGTGTGCGTGTTTGTGTGTGTTTGTGAGCCTTTCCCCCGAGCGAAAGGAACGGAAAGCGAGGCGGCGACGAGGGCGCGAGCGGAACATCCATCCGACCCCATTCCGAGCAGCTGCCGAATCCCCTCGCAAGGGAAGCGCCCCGACGCGACGGTCCGCGGGCGGGGGTGTGCAAGGTCTATATAAGTACTTATATATGTACTTATATAGACCTTGGGTGTGTGCGTCCGCGTCTACCTTGGCCGACCGGGGACACGACACGACGCCGACACGATGGAAGGGAGAGATGGTTGAAGATGGCGTGGAGGCGGAGGAAGGAAGGGAGGGAGGGAGAGGGGGAGAGGGAAAGAGGGAGGGTGTGGGGGAGAGGGAAGGAAAGAGGGGAAGAGGGAGGGAGGGTGGAAGGGGAGAGGGAAGAGAGAGAGAGAGAGGGAGGGAGGGAGGGAGGGAGGGAGGGAAGGAAGGAAGGAAGCAAGGAGGGAGAGGGAAAGGGAGGTGGAGGAAGGAAGGAAAGAGGGAGAGGGAGGGAGGGAAAGAGAAAGATAGAGGGGGATAGCGAAGGAAAGAGGAAGAGGGAGAGGGAGATGGAGGAAATGAAGGAAGGAAGGAGGAAGAGGGAGGGAGGGAGGGGCGTTGACTCCCGGGGGAGCCCCTATCTCGGAGGGTCGTATCGCCGTCTTGAGGGCGATGCCGATGTCTTGAGTCGTTAAAAGCCGGCGAGGGGAAGAGAGAGAGGGGAAGGGAGGGGAGGGGAGGGGAGAGGAGGGGGTCAAAGAAGGGGAAAAGGAGAGGGAGGGAGTAGGGAGGATGGGGGTGGGTTAGAGGAAGAGGAGGGAGGGAGGTGGGGAGTTGGTGGGAGAGGAGGGAGGGGAGTGGTGGGGGATAAAGGGGGTTAGAGGGAGAGGATAAGGGGAATTGGGGGGCTAAGGGGAGGAGGAGGTAGGAGGGATAGCAGGAGGGGGTAGAAGGAAGGGAGGAAACGTCTTGCGAAGGGGAGGAGGAGAAGGAGGGGAAAAAAGGAGAAGTGAGGAGGTGCGGAAGAGGAAGAGAAGAAGAAAAGGGAGAGGTATTTGCAAGAGGAGGAGAAGAAGAAGAAGAAGAAGAAGAAGAAGAAGAAGAAAAAGAAGAAGAAACCCCCCCCAGAAATATGTAGGGAATTGCGGAAGAGGAGGAATAGAAGGAGAAGATGGAGAGGAAGAGGGGAGAATTGAGGGGTAGAGAGAGGAGCAGAGATCGGGAAGTAAGAGGGGAAGGAAGGAGGAGCGAAAGTTTCCGTCTCCTTCCCCTCGACACCTGGTTAGCGCGTGGTGAGGGTTGATGAGTATTTAGGCCTATATTTTTTTTTTCACCATTTCCTCTTTCCTTCCTTTTATTATCGTCTTTATTGTTGTTGTTGTTGTTATTTCTTTTTTTTTAATGTCATTATCATCACCTTTATTATTATCATTATTATTGTTGTTGTTCTATTTTAAATTATTATTTTACTTTTTAAGTATATTTTCGAAAGTTCGGCAAATTTCTAAGGGGACCTTATATATATATATATATATGTGTGTGTGTGTGTGTGTGTGTGTGTGTGTGTGTGTGTGTGTGTGTGTGTGTGTGTGTGTGTATGTGTGACGGAATGCAGCGGCGCTATCCGATCCACATCAGCCCATAAAGTAAATTTATCTGCTCTTTGGCTCTATAAACATTATCATAATGGGGCCTCACTTAATTCAGGAAAATTGGTGTGTGCGTGTGTGTGTGTGTTACATATACATATATAGGTAATTTGAAATAAACAGGGAAATAGAGTAGATAAAGTGGAAAGAAAAACGTTGGGTAAATGTTTTGAGTAAATATCAATAACTGAATGGAGCTTATATCAAGTGTGTAATATGTAAACACTGGAGACCATGTCAATATTAACTCTCACCTGCATACTTTCTGAATTCTCTCTCTCTCTCTCTCTCTCTCTCTCTCTCTCTCTCTCTCTCTCTCTCTCTCTCTCTCTCGCTCTCGCTCTCGCTCTCGCTCTCTCTCTCTCTCTCTCTCTCGTTCTCTCTCGTTCTCTCTCGTTCTCTCTCGTTCCTCTCTCTCCGTCTCCTCTCTCCCTCTCTCTTCCTTTCTCTCTTCACCTCTTTCACCTCTTCTCTCTCTCTCTCTCTCTCTCTCTCTCTCTCTCTCTCTCTCTCTCTCTCTCTCTCTCTCTCTCTCTCTCTCTCTCTCTCTCTCGTTCTCTCTCTCGTCTCTCTCGTTCTCTCTCGTTCTCTCTCTCTCTCTCTCCCTCTCTCTCCCTCTTCCTCCATCTCCCTCATTTCACTTCCTTTCTCTTCACCTCTTTCCCTCTCTCTCTTCACCTCTCTCTCTCTCTCTCTCTCTCTCTCTCTCTCTCTCTCTCTCTCTCTCTCTCTCTCTCTCTCTCTCTCTCTCTCTCTCTCTCTCTCTCTCTGTCTCTCTGTCTCTCTGTCTCTCTCTCTCTCTCTCTCTCTCTCTCTCTCTCTCTCTCTCTCTCTCTCTCTCTCTCTCTCTCTCTCTCTCTCTCTCTCTCTCTCTCCCTCTCTCTCTCTCTCTCCCTCTCTCTCTCTCTCTCCCTCTCTCTCATTTTTCTCTCTCTCTCATTCTCTCTCTCTAAAAGGAAGCGGAGGGGACGTGAGAACTTTAAGCAAGTAAGGGGAAGCAGACGTCGAGGCGGGCTTTCCCCTCGGACACGCCCCCCTGGCCGAGGGTAGGGCTTAGGCCGTGTGTTTGCCGTCGTCTTCCGCAGTTGCCAAGTTGTTGATTTTGTTGGGGTTTTAGGTATATGGGGAGTTGATTCGCTAATTTGATTTCTCGGCTTTGGGAGGTTCGCTAATGGGATGGGAGGGGGATTGGGGATGGGGAGGGGAGAGGGGAGGGGGTCAAGGGAGAGAGAGAGATATATATAATGAGGGATGAAGATGTATAGGATAATGTATTTAGCGGTATTTGGCATCCTTTCACCCCCTCCATCTCTCTCTCTCTCTCTCTGGTTAATACCGTTCCTCCCCTTCCTTCCTGGACGTATATGCGTGTACATAGATGCAGGTATACACACACACACACACACACACACACACACACACACACACACACACACACACACACACACACACACACACACACACACACACACACACATATTTAATATATATACACACACACACACACACACACACACGAGTGTACACGAACGCAGACACACTTACACTTACGCACACACACACACACACACACACACACACACACACACACACACACACACACACACACACACACACACACACACACACACACACACACACACACACACACACACACATATTTAATATATACACACACACACACACACACACACACACACACACACACACACACGAGTGTACACGAACGCAGACACACTTACACTTACGCACACATACGGGAGAATCAAGTCTCGAAATAATAAACCATTGTCTGATACTTGCTTATCGATGGAGACAAAGTTGACTAGCATTGTCTTCCCCCCCAACCTTCCCCCTGTGGTCCAATTTGTCCCCTGTACTTTGTAAGCCTCCAGGGATGCCTCTCCTCTCCGCCCCCCCCCACTCCCCTCCACGCGCACACACCTCCCCGTCACCTCCCAATCTCCCCTTATTGTGTACGTGGATTTGTGATATTTCCCCAAGATTATTTTGTCTTTTCTTTTTCTTCTCTTGTTTTTTCCTAGGCTTGGCTTTCTTGTTCACAGTCTTTTCTTAGCTTCTCCCTCTTACTCTCTTTTTCCTCTACTTCCTTACGTCTCTTTCTGTCCCTTCTCTCTTTCTTCCTTTCCCTCACTTTTCTTCATCTTTCCTTCTTTCTCCATCTCCTCTTCTTCCTTACTCTATCCCTCTCTGCTTTCTCCTCTCCTTCTTTCTCCATCTCCTCTTCTTCCATACTCTATCCCTCTCTGCTTTCTCCTCTCCTTCTTTCTCCATCTCCTCTTCTTCCTTACTCTATCCCTCTCTGCTTGCTCCTCTCCTTCTTCCTTCCCTACACCCTCTTCCTTTTCCTGCTTTGTCCCTCTCCCTCTACCTTCTCATCTCCATCTCATCCTCCTCCCCTACTACGTCCATCCCTTCTCCATCTTTTTTTTACCCTAGTTCCTCTTCCTTCCCCTCTCCTTTTTTCCTCTCCCCCTTCCTCGTCCTCCTTCTCTCTTTCATCCTTCCCATCTCCCTCTT
>NC_091572.1:5677495-5679995 GCF_042767895.1 Penaeus vannamei
CCTCTAGCTTCTGGCGTCTATTGTATCTGCGGAGAGCGCGGTGCCGTTGTCATACATACCGTGGCCATGGTAGTAGGATATTGTTAATTTTTTTTTTTTTTTAAGCTTTTTTTCACGTGTAACTTCCGCCGTTTGTATAGGACTTCCGGTTATCTTGTGTCGGGAGGTGAAGGGAGAGGGGGAGGGGGAGGGGGAGAGAAGGGGAGGGGTAGAGAGAGGGAGAGCGGGATAGAAGGGGAGGGAGAGAGGGAGAGGGAGAAGAGAGAGAGAGAGATAGAAGGGGTGGGGGGAGAGAGGGGGGAGAGGAGGAGGAGAGGAGGAGGAGAGGAGAGAGAGAGATAGAAGGGTGGGGGCAAGAGAGAGGAGGAGGAGAGGAGAGAGAGAAGGGGAGGGGGAGAGGGAGAGGAGAGAGAGAGAGATAGAAGGGAGGGGGTGAGGGAGAGGGAGAGAGATAGAAGGGTGGGGAGGGAGAGAGAGAGAGAGAGAGAGGAGGAGGGAGAGAGAGAGAAGGGGAGGGGGAGGGGGAGGGGGAGAGGGAGATGGGTAGGGAGGGGGGGTGAGGGAGTTGGCATTGCAAGGCTCTATGAATGGGAGAACAATGGGGTAGAAAATGTGAGTGGATTGTTGGGGAAGTTGCAAATGAGGTTGGCTTGTTCATTTGTAATGGGCGTTTAATGTGTCACCTTTCAAAGTACTTGTTTTTCTTTTCGTTTTTTTTAGTGAATAATTAATATTGTTAAGGTGTGTGAATGAACTTTTTTTTCTCTCTTTGCGGGTAACCGAAAGAAATTCAGTACGAGTTTGCAACGTATTTTTTTCCTTCCTTTTTTTCTTTTCTTTCTTTCTTTCTTTTTTTGTTAACCGAGATATCTCTTGATTTTCCCCGATTGCCAAACCTCGCTCAAACCGAGGTCAGACTCGATAGAAAAAAGAAAAGAAAAAGACAACAACAAAAAAAGTGATCGGTTAATGCATCGTATGATATCACGTGACGAGGGAAGACATCAGATCGTTTTGGGCTCGTGTTAGTTTTTTTATTTTTTATTTATTTATGTTTTTTTATTGTGCATTGGTGAGTTACGTCATGTCGTGGGTCGGTTTTGCGGCAGTGCGATATCGTTAGAGGAAATTAGTGAATTGAATATGATAAGTGAATGAAATGATGTGTAATTTGCACGTAATTGCGTAGTTTGGAACGTGATTCACGGGTTGTTCGAAGGCTGCGACATTGAACCTTGAACCTTGAACCGAGGAAGACCATAGTGTACATTATATATATGTATTTTGTTTTAATTTACAGGATACAAACATTTGCCAAGAAAGAAAAAAAACGAAAGGAAAATAGAAAAATTAATCTTCGTTGTCTGGAGATTTGTTATTGAACCTTGTGCCTCACCTTGTGGGTTTTTTGGCCGCGTTGTGCTCGCCTGGCTTTGTGTGGAGACCTCCTGGCCCCTGGGAAGAAAGCCCGCTGGATGGACGGGTTTGATTTTTGATTAAGAGAGAGAGGGAGAGAGAGAGAGAGAGAGAGAGAGAGAGAGAGAGAGAGAGAGACAGAGAGAGAGAGAGAGAGAGAGAGAGAGAGAGAGAGAGAGAGAGAGAGAAAGAAAAGATCAACAGAAAATGGAGGAGATCCGATGGCCGGCCAGACCATCAACAACGTATTCATGACCCACTAGCGTAGAAAAAGTGCCATCCCTTCGTAAACCCCCACCCCATCCCACCCACCCATCCCACCCCCAAAATACCCATACATTTCCCCCCATTCCCACCCTTTCCCCTCGCGTGTCCACTTTTGACACCCGCCAATGACGCTTCGGGAATGATCGGACGCGGCTGAGCGAGCCCGGACTATGTTCCTCGTGTGCTGCAGCGGCAGACAGAAGCGCTACAGCTTCACGCCCAGCTATTCCTTCTGTCACCAGCGCGCCTCCGTGTACCAGGTAAGTCGGGGGAGGGGGTTGAGGGAGGGAGGGAGGGGGGAAGACGCTCGTCCTAGTGGAGGGACGGACGGGCGGAGGGAGGGACGCCCGTGCTTGTAGTGGGAGGGAGAAACGGACAGAGGCATAGAGAGACGCCAGTGCTAGGTAGAGGGAGGGACAGACGGACGACGAACGGAGGGACGGACAGAGGGACGCCCGTGGTAGTAGAGGGAGGGAGAGACGGACGACGGACGGACGGAGGGACGCCCTTGCTCGTGAAGGGAGGGAGGGAGGGACAAAAGGGCGAACGGACGGAGGGACCCCATGCCAGGTGGAGGGAAGGACAGACGGATGACGGACGGACGGAGGGACGCCCTTGCTAGTGAAGGGAGGGACTGAGGGAGGGAGTGTCGCCCATGTTTAGGTGGGGGGGACAATGCTAGTCAAGGGTGATCGTTAAGTCAGGGAACGGCGGTTAGTGCTAATGGGAATATTATTGTAGTAATTGCAGCGTAGGGTTAATAAGGGCCATTCTGTGCCAAGGCTAACTTTTTTTTTCCTTCTCTATTTTTTCTTTA
>NC_091572.1:5684995-5689995 GCF_042767895.1 Penaeus vannamei
TTATGTATGTTTGTGTATGATGTATTGTTGCTACATCTTCGTTGTTGTTGTTTTTCTCTCTTTTTATTTTTAATGTTCATGTATGTTCTTTGTGTTCTTGTTTCTTCGTTGTTTCGTCTCTCTCTCTCTCTCTCTCTCTCTCTCTCTCTCTCTCTCTCTCTCTCTCTCTCTCTCTCTCTCTCTCTCTCTCTCTCTCTCTCTCTCTCTCTCTCTCTCTTTCTCTCTCTCTCTCTCTCTCTCTCTCTCTCTCTCTCTCTCTCTCTCTCTCTCTCTCTCTCTCTCTCTCTCTCTCTCTCTCTCTCTCTCTCTCTCTTTAATTTACGGCGTTCATTTATGCGGGTATGTGTTGTGTGTTTGGAATTTGGTTCTAGTTAATGGCGCGTCTTTATATAACTTTTTTTATCTTCTTTTTTGGGGTATGTGTCCTATTCCTGTTTATCTCTTTGTCTTGCTATTTTTGTTCTTATTTTTTTTATACTTTCACCAGTTTATGTCCTAAGCGACCTACTACTCAGCTATAAATAGTAGGCTTTTTTTTTTTCTTTCTTTCTTTCTCTCTTTTTTTCTTTCTTTCTTTCTCTCTTTCTTTCTTTCTTTCTCTCTCTCTTTCTTTCTTTCTTTCTTTCTTTCTTTCTTTCTTTCTTTCTTTCTTTCTTTCCTTCTTTCTTGATAGTACTACTAATTACCGCCGTTAATATTACTGATTCCTGTTGCTATTATTGTGTCTATAAGTTTTGTTTCGTCTTGTTAGTCTTCTGTTTCAGTTTTATTTTTGTCGTCTTTGCCCCCATCTTCTGGACTTTGTTTTGTATTTGTTGTTATTTTTTCTTCTTCTCCATTTTTTACGTCTTCATCTTATTTTCCATCTCTTATTTTCTTCCTCTTCCTTTTCCTCCTCCTCCTCCTCTATCTCCTCACTCTCCTCCTCTACCCCCTCTCTCTGCTCTACCCCCTCTCTCTGCTCTACCCCTCTCTCTGCTCTACCCTCTCTGCTCTACCCCTCTCTCTGCTCTTATCCCTCCTCCTCTTCCCCGTCCCCTCCTCCTTTTCTGCATCATTTAAACCGTTTCCACTATTTTATCGATTTTATTCCTTACACCCCGTTAAACTCACCCCCCCCCCCCCGCGCTTCCTCGTTATCCTCCCTAACCTTCTCTCCCTCCGGCGTGTCACGTGACAAGTGCCACATTTCTGGCCCTTAACGCGGGGTCTTTATCCATTTCACGGGGCGTTTCTCCTCCCGCCAGCTGCCTCTTGCATCTGTCTTCGTTAAAAGGCAACAGCTCGTAGATAGAACGACGAAGATGAGGAACAGGAAAAAGCGCGGGAGTTTTGCCGACGATCTTTCCGCCATGTTGCTTTTTAGGGGCTACGAGCATAATTATATATTTTTTATTTTGTTATCTTCTTTTTCTGCTGCTGCTATATCTTTTTCTGTCATGTTCTTCGTCTTCTTCTTCCCATCGTTGTTTTTATTTATCTTTTATTCTGCTTTGAGTTCCTGCGACGATCTCTTTTGAAAGGAAAAAAAATATATATAGATCTGTATCCCTTATTTATCCCTACCCTCTGCCCTCCTACTTTCCTCCCATCTCCTTCCTCCCTTCCCCCCTTCCCACACCCCCTCCCAACCTCCCCTGCCCAGGCTCCTCCCCCATTCCCCCCCTCCCCCACTGCCCCACCCACCCACCAGCTGATCGACGTAGGTTAGGTAGGGTCATTTTGCCACAGTGGGTGAGGTGACGCGCAGGGGGAGGGTGTGTGTGCACGGGAGAAGAGCGAGGTGGAATTCCTTATGTTTTTTTTTGGCGGGTTTATTATTCGTCGTGGAATGTGGGAAGCGAGAGAGAGAGAGAGAGTGCGGCGGTGTTTATGTTTTGGTTTTTATGAGGTTTTGATTTATATTTTATTGGTTGTTGAGATTTCGTGAGGTTGTTTTTTACTAACGTGTTATTGTTGTTTGTTTTGTATGGGCGTTTTTTTTTGTTTTTTTTAGTGTTGTGTTTGATTTATTTGATGGAACTGATTTTGGTAATTGTGTGTCCTATATGAAGTTTCTCTCGCTTCTCTTCTCTTCTCTTCTCGTATCTTCTTTTCAGTCTTCTTCTCTTCTCTTCCTATCCCATCTTGTCTCCCCTCTTCTCTTCCTCTCCCAGTTCGTCTCTCCAATTCTCTTTTCTTCTCTTCTCTTCTCTTCTCGTCCCATCTCGTCTTTCTTCTTCTATCCTCTCCTCTCCTTATCTCTCCTGACCTCTCCTTCTTATCTCTCTTCTCATCTCTCCTATTCTCTCCTCTCCTCTAGTCTCCTGACTTCTCTTTCTCATCTCTCCTATTCTCTCCTCTCCTCTCCTCTCCTCTCCTCTCCCTCTCCTCTCCTCTCTTCTTCTCATCTCTCCTCTCCTCTCCTGACCTCTCCTTCTTATCTCTCTTCTAATCTCTCCTCTTCTCTCTCTCCTCCTCTCCTCTCCTCTCTCTCCTCTCCTCTCCCTCTCCTCTCCTCTCCTCTCCTCTCCTCTCCTCTCCTCTCCTCTCCTCTCCTCTCCTCTCCTCTCCTCTCCTCTCCTCTCCTCCATTCTCCGCTCCCGAAAATTAACGGGCTTCAGATCGCATTACGACCTCGGTTCCCTCATTAGCATGATCACACGCGCCGCCCTCGCCTCTCTCTTCGGATAATGAATACCTCGTTGACTCTCGCTAGACGGTTATCAGCTGATTAGCGCGGGCGTGGCGTCGCTATCGGTGGAAATTCGCTCTCGCGGCGGAAAAGCAGACAGACGTTAAGATATGTCGTCCGTCGTTCTCACGCTGAATATGAGGGTAAATAAGTTTGTTTGTTTGTTTGTTTTCATTTGGTTTCGGTTTTCAGGTTCGGTTTCGTGTGATTGTGGTTTGTTAGTGTTTGTTTTGGTTGTCTCTTTGGTTTGTTTGTGTATCCCCTTGAATTGTGTTACAGAAAACGGTGAATTAGAGGTGATATCACGAGGGGTAACTGTACCAAAAATTATATAACTTTAATTCCTGTTGAGAATTATTTATACCATCCTCCGTTCCCGCCAGTGAAGTTGATTTTAACACCGTCTTCCAGTTTTTATTACATTTTCTCTCTATTTCATTATAATATTGACTCTATTGATGATATGGTTAGATACTTTTACATCAATGAATTGTAATGTAGTCTTTATATTATTATTTTTTTTGTCTTTGCAGGTAAGAACGAGCACATAGTTACGCTGGAATCCGCTTGTCACTCTCACGGTACGTTAACTTGCATCATGTTGCATTGTCTTGCTCATTACCCGGTCGAATCGGCCTGGGAAATTTGGGTTCGTAAAGATCATTTTTATTTGTAATCGGGTTGCCATATTTTGGATGGATCGTCGACAGTTGCAGCAGTTGCGTTATCGTTATTGATATTATTATTATTATTATTATTATTGTTATTATTATTATTATTGTAATTATTATTATTATTATTGTTGTTGTTGTTGTTGTTGTTGTTGTTGTTGTTGTTATTATTATTGTTACAGTTATTATTATAATATTTTATTTTCCATCATATTATATAATATTTTATCATTATTATTATTATCATTATTATTATCATCATCGTCATCATCATCGCCACCATCATCGTCATCACCATCATCACTTTACCATTATCATCACCATCATCGTCATCACTACCATCATCGTCATCATCATCACCATCATCGCCATCACCATCGTAATCGCCATCATCATCACCGTCATCATCATCATCATCACCACCATCATAATCATAATCATCATCGTCATTACCATCATCATTATCACCATCGTCATCATCATCATCATCGTCATCATCATCGTCGTCATCACCATCATCATCACCATCATCATCACCATCATCATCATCGTCATCACCATCATCATAATTACTGCCATCGATCTTTTCCTCACAATTATTTCAATTAAAGAGATAGTCAACGCGTCAGCTCTTCCTCTTTTCCCTGACCGTCTCTCACGCACGTCGCCTCATCACCTCTCCGTTACTCTTTTCCGTTTTTGTTTTTTTCCCTTCCTCTTCTCCTTCATCATCTCCCTCCTCCTCCTCGTTTCTCCCTCCTCCCTCCCTTCCACCCTCCCTTCTTCCCTTCCTCCCTCCCTTCCATCTCCCACCCTCCCGCTCTCCCTCCCTTCTCTCTCTTCTACTCCCCACCTTCCCATCTTACCTTCCCCCTACCACCCTCCTTTTCTGTCTCTTCTATTTCCCCCTGTCTCCCTTCCATTCTCATCTACTCCCCCTCCCTCCTCCCTCCTCTCTCGTCTACTTCCCTTCCCTCCCTTCTTCCCCTTCATCCCTCTCTCTTCCCCCTCTCTCTCTTCCCCCCCTCTCTCTTCCTCCCATCCTCTCTCTTCTACCCCCCCCTCCTTCCTCCCCCTTCCACCCTCCCGCCCCTCAGCACTTGTAATCCTTGAAATCCTAAGATAACGATGACGTAACAAGCGGCCGAATCCAGTCAGTGCCTCACCTTCTGCACACATACCAAAGCCCAGCCCCCGTCTTGCCACATTGCACGTGTTGCGTCGTGTGTTGCACTGGGGGGGGTAGGGGGGTGGGGTGGGGGTGGAGGGGTGTATGTGGGCCTTGGGGGGGGTCTATCTTGCGCATGTGTACTTTCTTTGGTTGTGTTTGTTTTGTCTTTTGTGTGTGTGTGTGTGTGCGTTTTGTCCTCCTTTTGGGATGTCGGTGTAGGTTTTTTTGTTTGTTTGTTGTGTTTTGTCTCACTTTCTCTCTTTCTATCTTCCTGTCTTTCTCGTTTTCTGGCTCTCTCCTTTCTCTCTCTCTCTCTCTCTCTCTCTCTCTCTCTCTCTCTCTCTCTCTCTCTCTCTCTCTCTCTCTCTCTCTCTCTCTATCTATCTATCTATCTCTCTCCCCCTCTCTCTGCCTCTCCCTCTCCCTCTCCCCCTCTCCCATGCTCACTCCCTCCCTCCCTCTCTCCCTCCCTCTCTCCCTCCCC
>NC_091572.1:5709995-5712495 GCF_042767895.1 Penaeus vannamei
GTGGTGTGCTGGTCGGCTGCTTATTGTGTGTGATGTTGCGTCATTGTGTGTTTTGATGTTATGTGATGTTACGGTTCTAGTGTGTTGCGAAGTTGCATATGTTTTGATGCGTTTGACTGTTTCTGTGATGTGATTTTTTTCTTGGTTATGTGATGTGGTGTTATGTTGCTCAAGTGATGTGGTGGTGTAATGCTTATGTGATAGGATGTATATGTGAAGCACGGCGATGTTTTTGTTGTGTAGTTCGGACGTGATGTGATGACTCATTGCCTTAGTGAATGTGATGTTGCATTGATTGTGCCATTCGATGGGTCGTGGTTCATGGGATGTTGTGCAATGTTGGTGTTTTTTGTGATGTTTTGTCGATTTGATGTGGAGTTCGTTGTACACGAGAGGGAGGGAGGGAGGAGAGGGGGAGGAGGAGGAGGAGGAGGAGGAGGAGGAGGAGGAGGAGGAGGAGGAGGAGGAGGAAGGAGGAGGAGGAGGAGGAGGAGGAGGAAAAAGGGAGAAAGGTAGGAGGAGGAAGGGAAGGAGACCGAAATGATGATGAGGATTATGATGATGATGATGATGATAGGAGGGGGGGGGGTGAAATCCGTCACCATAAAGCGTCACAAGGCCATCGAGAGCGTCACGTAAGCCCTGGCCCTCTCCCTCTCCCTCTCCCTCTCCCTGACCCACCGCCCATTATTTAAGTCCTCTTACACACTCCACCCATCCATTGGACCACTCTCTCCCCTACCTTCCCCCCTTCCTTTCCTCCACCCCCCTTAATCCCTTTCCCCCTCCTCCTCCCTCTCCCCCTTTCTCCCCTCCCTCTCCTCCCTTTCTCCCTTCCCCCTCCCTCTCTTCTCCCTCCTCCCTGCCCCCTTTCTCCCTTTCTCCCTTCCCCCTCCTCCTTCTCCCTCCCCCTTTCCCCCATCCCCATCCTCTCCTCTCCCCTCCCTCTCCCTGTCCACACACTCGCATGATCAACCTTTTCTCTCGCGTCCATCTACCTCTTCAACACCCCCCTCACGCCCCCTTTCCCCCCTCACCCCTCCCCACGCCCCCATCACCACCTGCCCCCACCGTTCATCAACCTCATCCGCGCAGTATGGCAGGAAACGCGGCAACTTTTGTGCTCATTGGGTGACAGTTATCTCCTTCCTTCCCCCTCTCCTCTCCCCTCCTCCTTTCGTCCCTTCTCCCTTTCCTCTCTTCTCTCCGCCTCTCGTTCCTCTCTTTCTTCCTTTTCCCTCTTCCTCTCTTTCTCTTTTCCTTCTATCTCTCCCTCCTCCTGTTCTTTCATCTCCGCCTTCCTCCCTTCTCCCCTTCCTCTCGTTCTCACGTCTCCCTCTCCTCCCTTCCTCCCTTTCTCCCCTTTCCTTCCCGGTCTTAGTCACCCTTATCAGCCCTCTTTCTCCCTCCCCCCTTGTACCCCCTCATTTGTACCCCCATCCTCCCCTTGTCCAAGTCTACCCATATTCTTACCTCCCCTCCCCTCCCCCTTCCCATCTTCCTTCCTCCCCTCCGTTCTAGTCTACACCTAATTCTTCCAGTCCCCCTTCAACTCATTCGCTCCTAACCCCAGCCACAACCCCCAAAATAACTGGCCCACAACCCCAAAATTAACCCCCGCCCATAACTCCAAAATTAACCCGCCCCCAACTCTCAACGAACCCACTCCAAGCCCCGCCCCCAACTCCCAACCCACTCCAAACCCCGCCCCCAACCCCATCCCACTCCAAACCCCGTCCCCAACTCCAACCCACTCCAGACCCCGCCCCCAACCCCAAAACTAACCCCGTCCCCATCCCCCAACCCGCTCCAGATCCCGCCCCCAACCCTCGACCCCGCCCACCTGTCGCGCGGCCATGAGAATTGATTGGGCGACGCGACCTGGCATCATCATGGGAGACCCCGAGCCGGATTCATGACGGGGGGTGAGGGTGGGGGGGAGGGGGCGGGGGGAGGGGGGAAAGAGGGGGTGGGGTTAGTGCATGACGTGGCGTACGTAATGCGAGCAGAGGCGGTTCTTTTAACTGACTGACAGACTTTGCGTTTGCGATCGCTATGGAGCTCCATGATCGCTTGGTGTCGTGAAATAAAATAATGACGATCTCCCCTCGGCAACACTGTAGGCATGTCAGGTTCGAGTCCGGACTTGAGCTTGACGTGTGTGGTGTTGCCGAGGGGAGGTCGACTTTTTTTTTTTTTTTTTTTTTTTTTTTTTTTTTTTGGGGGGGGGGGGGGTTGTCGATTTCGGGTTTCGACGGAATCGATAGAGGGAAAAAAGGGATTTAAATATAAGTCTTCACCATGTTTTCATGATATCGCCATGACACCAAATAGGAAAGTGTAAAAAAAAAAAAAAAATGGAGAAAATTAATGTATGTAGCTATAAATATCGATGTAGATAAATAAACATCAGAAACAAACTCGACCTTTCTTTTTTGTATTTTTTCTTTTTTTTTTCTTTCTTTTTTTTTACTTGCTTATTCTTAGATTTTTTTTTTAA
>NC_091572.1:5716530-5729030 GCF_042767895.1 Penaeus vannamei
GAAGACCCACGCCCCAGACCATCGCCTGAGACTCGCCACCCACCCGCCCTCCGGTCCCGCCGCCGCGACACCCGGCCCGGACCACCGACTCCGGCTGGTCACCCACGCCTCCGAGCGGACCCCGCGCGCAGACCACGGGCTCAAGCTGCTCACTTGTTCTCCCAGCCGAGCGCAGGAGAAGAACAAGGGGGTGAAGGAGGAGGAGGAGGAGAAGGGGGAGAAGAACAAGGAGGAGGAGGAGGAGAAGGAGGAGAAGAACAAGGAGGAGGAGGAGGAGAGAACGAGCCAGCGGCTGAAGTTGCTCACTCGCTCGGAACACTAAAACGCCCAAACCTGTTTCGCCGTGGTCAGGTGGGCCCGTGGCCGGAGGTGTAGTGCAAGTGTGAGGCGATCGTGCAACAGTGCAAGCGTAAAGGGTGGTGATGAAAGTGATGGTTTGATGGAAAGGGAGATCTTCGCGGGGAGGCTGTGCGAGTGGTGGTGATGGTGAGGCGTGGTGGTGACGAGGCGTGGTGGTGGTGAGACGTGGTGGTGGTAGTCCGGTGAGGATGTAGCTTGAAGTGGTAGCTGCGGGGCAAAAAATAGTAGTAGCGTGATGAAGTTTTTTTTCGTAGGGTCCTGGTCGTGGCTACCGGGTTTGGTGAAGGTGAAGAGTGTAATGATGAGGATGATGAGGCGGTATTTTTTTTTCCTTTTTTTATTATTTTGAAGCGGGTTTTCGAGTGCACTGTGCCACGGGAAGACTTTATTCCATTCCCTTCGCTTTGGCACAGTCTGAAAATACCCGAAGTGCCGCAGAAGTGCCAAGTATATTTAACGTTGAAAAAAAAATCCAAATGTAAAAAATAAATGAATAAATAAGAGTAAAACAAACGAAAATTAGAAAATAATAAAAAAGAATATAGAAAAATAATGTAGATGCTTAATTTAAAGGCACCGCGATAGGACCGTAGTTATAACCGAAAGAGAGCAAAAAACATATAAAAAAAAATACCGAATAATTTATGAAAACGAAAAACCGCACGTAAACCTTGAAGCCGCGATGCTCTGTGGTTTTACGGCGGAGCGATAAAAAGCTGTCACCTTGGGGATTAATTGAAGCGGCGGCGACGTGGCTTACGGTGTGTGCGTGGGAGCGGGGTGTGCGTGTGTGACCGTGGGGTGGGTGTGGTTGTTTGTTTGTTTGTAGGTGTGGTTGGGTGTTTGTCTGTGTGTTTGTGGGTGTAGGTATGTTTGTTTGTGTGTGTATGTGTTTGTGTGGGTGTAGGTTTTTGTGTGTGTGTGTGTGTGTATGTTTTTTTTGTTGTGTGTGTATGTCTGTTTGTGTGTGCGTGAGTATAGGAAGAAGCAAGGAGAAAAGAATAGAGGCAAGGAAAAAATGATAACGAGAGACAGAAAAAACAAACAAACACAGAGGCAGAGAGAATAAATGAGATGGATGTCAATGAATCGGGGAAATTGCCTCTCGGTGGGAAAAAAAATTATATAACTTCTCCATCACTCTTACCATCACTATCATCAACAACTAGTATTAGCACGAGTAACGACAATAGAAAGATTAGAGGAATTCGAGGATGACCCAAAAGAATATTATTATTATGTTTATTTTAGAAATTACTGCTCCCCCCCCCTTCTCTTCTGGGTGTTTTGAACTGACCAAAGGTGTTCATTTTGAGGCGTCTGGGCCGGGAAAGTGTGTGTGGAGGGGAGGGGGGAGGGGGGGGGGGACCTTGCTCTACAAATTCCATCTGGTGAAAATGTTTCGTGGAAAAAAGAAACGTTTTTTTTTTTTTTTTTTTTTGGGGGGGGGGGGGAGGGTATTTGTTTCTTGTATTTTGGAATTGTTTGAAGTTGTTACTTTTGTAGATGTTGGTGTTTTATTGAGGTATTTCTCTTACTCTCTCTTTCTCTTTCTCTTATTATCTGGGTATCCTACTCTCTTTCTCTCCTTTTCCTATCCTCCAAGCATCTCTCTTCCTCTCCCTCCCTCTCCCTCTTTCCCTTTCTCAATGTCCTTTCCCTCCTTTTCACCATTTCCCCCTCTCTTCTTTTCCCTACTTCCCTCTCCCCCTTTCCCTCCTCACCTTCCTCTTCTTTCCCTCCCTCCCTCTTTCTCCCTCTATTCAACCCTCCCTCCCCTCTCCCTCCTTACTCCCCCCATTCCCATTCCCTCCCTCCCCTTTCCCTTTCCAATCCGGCAGTAGCTTCTGTCACCCTCCCTCCCTCCATTTCTCCCACGCTTTCTCTCCCTCTTCCCTCCCTTTTCCTCCCTCCCTTCCTTTTCTCTCTCCTTCCATCCCTCCCCTTTCTCCCCCTCCATCCCTCCTCCCTCCCTCTCTCTCCCCCTTCTCCCCCTCCATCCCTCCCTTTCTCTCCTTCCATCCCCCTCCCTCCCTTCCTCTCCTTCCATCCCCCCCCTCCCCCTTTCTCTCCTTCCATCCTCTCCTCCCTCCCTTTCTCCCTCTCCATCCCTCCTCCTCCTCCACTCCTCCCTTTCTCTCTCTTCCACCCCCCTCCCTCCCTTCCTTTCGCTTTCATCCCCCTCCCTCCCTTTTCTCTCTTCCATCCCTCTCCCTCCCTTTCTCTCCTCCATCACGTCCCCCTCCCCTCCCTTTTCTCATCCCCTTCCATCCCCTCCCTCCCTTTCTCTCCTTCCATCCCCTCCCTCCCTTTTATCCTCCGTCTCCCTCCCTTTCTCTCCTTCCATCCCCCTCCCTCCCTTTCTCTCCTTCCATCCCCCTCCCTCCCTTTCTAGCCTCCATCCCTCCATCCCTCCCTTTCTCTCCTCCCTCCTCCCTCCCTTTCTCTCCTACCCCCCTCCCTCCCTTTTTAACCTCCGTCTCCCTCCCTCCCTCCCGCGCGAACGGCTTAGTCACGACCCGCGGTAGCGATGCCACGGCGCACAGCGGAAACAGCTGGTTAAGCGCAAGTACGTCGCAGTGCCCAGAGTGCCAGGGGGTGGTGGGAGGGGGGGTGAGGGGGAGGGGGAGGGGGGAAGAGGTACGCACGTCTTGCCCAGCCCTGCTCGCTCGCCCCCCCCCCTCGGTACCTCCTTGGCATTCCCCCCGCCTCGGTACCTCCTTGGCACTCCCCCCCCTCAGGTACCTCCTTGGCACTCCCCCCCACCCCACCCCCTGGCACTTCCTTGGCTCCTTCGCCGTCTCGTTTACGTGGCGTACCCCGGTGGGCGTGGCATTCCCTGCGGCTCGTCTGGAGTGTGCGAGCGGCGCGGTCGCGTTGCTTGCGCTATTGTTTTGTTATTCTTTAGTTATTGATTTGTTATTGTTTTTGTTTTTTGTTTTGTTTTGTTTTTTGTTTTTTATTGTTTTGTTTCGTTTTGTTATTGATTTATTATTGTTTTGTTTTGTTTTGTAATTTATTTATTTTTGTTATTTTGTTTTGTTATTGATTTATTTTTGTTTTGTTTTGTTATTGATTTATTATTGTTTTGTTTGGTTTTGTTATTGATTTATTTTTGTTTTTTGTTTTGTTTTGTTATTGATTTGTTATTGATTTGGGTGGGCTGGTGAGTGTGATCAGGCCGGAGAGCCGCTTGTCATTGTTTTTGATGGTGTGTATGTGTTTATTTGTTTATTTGTGTATGTGTGTTTGTTTGTTTGTTTGTGTATGTGTGTCTTTGTTTGTGTGTGCGTTTGAAAGGTTAGAGATGTATGTATGTATGTTTTTTCCGTGTATGCCTGTGTGTAGCTTTGTGTATTGGAGGATGTGTGTTTATGTTTATGTTTGCGTGTGTGTTGTCTTGTTTTGTGTTTGTGTGTATAGCTATGTAGTGATATGCGTTTGTGTGTGTGTGTGAGTGAGTGAGTGAGAGTGTAAGTGAGTGACTGAGTGAGAGTGTGAGTGAATGAGTGAGTGTGCGAGTGAGTGCATGTGTGTGCGAGTGAGTGCATATGTGTGTGTGTGTGAGTGAGTGAGTGAATGAGGTAGCGAGTGCGTATGAGTGTGTCCGAGTGCGAGTGTTCCCACGGTGACAAGCCTCCGGTGCTGGCGGACCCTCCCTCCCACGAGTCCGGCCGCCCCGTGGACCTGCGGCAGTCGGGTCTCACGTACCCCTACCCAGTCAGAGTCGTCAGAGTCCCCCTTCCTGGGATCGCCCCCCCCCCTCCGTGCATGGAGACTAGGAGGGGTGGGGGTGGGGGAGTTCAGGGATGGGGGGGAGGGGGAAGGGGGGGAGTCCAAGGAGGGGAGGAGGGGGAAGGGGTTTAGGGAGATAAAAAAGGGGGAAAGGGGGGGGGGAGTCCAGGGGAGGGAGTGGGAAAGGGGAGAGTCCAGGGAGGGAGTGGGAAGAGGGGGAGTCCAGGGAGGGAATGGGAAGGGGAAAGTGGGGAGTCCATAGAGGGAGAGGGATGGAGGGGGAAGGGGAGGAGTCCAAGGAGGGGGAGGAAGACCGATTAGTCCAGGGGAGGGGAGGTAAGAGGGAGGAGTCCAAAGGAGGGGGAAGGGGGAGAAGAAAATGAGGGAAGGGGGGGGGGGGGAAGGCGATGAGTCCAAGGAGGGAGGAGGGGAAGGGCGAGGCAAGAGAGGGCGGCGCCAGTGGGGCAATTGGGGATCAATCGGCGACCTTGCTTCGGTCCTGGGAGCTTGTCTTTGCCGCCACGCCCATAGGGAGGGAGGAAAGAGGGGGGGAGGTAAGGGGACGAAGACAGACAGACGATCCGTTAAAGATGGATTCACAGGCAGAGGGACTGATGGAAATAGACAGACAGACGAACTCATAAAGGCAGGTACGATCCGTTAAAGATAGACACACAGACAAACGAACTGATAAGAGACAGACACAGAGAGACGAGCTAATAAAGACAGAGTGACATAATCCGATAAAGACGGGCACACAGGCAGGTGAACGGATAAAGAACAAACGAGCTGGCGGATAAAGACAGACAGACAGACGAACGGACAGGTAGAACTAGACAAAGAGAGGGAAAGGTAGAATCCAGAAAAAAAGAGACAAGACGAACGAGGGAGAGAGAAAAGACGTCAAGAAAAGGGAAACAGGAACAGACGCCAAGAATCAGGACGAAAGAGCAGACGCCACGAAACAAAGACGAAAGAAGCAGACGCCAAGAAACAGGACTTAAGAGTAGACGCCACGAAACAAAGACGAAAGAAGCAGACGCCAAGAAACAGGACTTAAGAGTAGACGCCACGAAACAAAGACGAAAGAAGCAGACGCCAAGAAACGGGGGAAAAAGACAGACAGACAGCCAAAGAAGAAGGAAGAGAGAGAAAAAAGAATAAAGCCCCCCAGGTGTCATCCGCCGCAAAAAAAAAAAAAAAAAAAAAAAAAAAAAAAAGAAAGAGGCGCGTCACTTTGATTGATCGTGTGAATGTTCGTGCGTGTGTGCGTTCGTGCATTCGTCCGCAGGCCTCCCGTCAGCAGGAGGAGAAATGGCCGGTCCGGGACTTTCTATATAGGCCTAGGAGGGCCATATGTTCGGGAGAGAGGGGGAGAGAGAGAGAGAGAGAGAGAGAGAGAGAGAGAGAGAGAGAGAGAGAGAGAGAGAGAGAGAGAGAGAGAGAGAGAGAGAGAGAGAGAGAGAGAGAGAGAGAGAGATAGAGAGACAGAAAGACAGAGAGAGAGACAGAAAAGACAGAGAGAGAGACAGACAGAAAGAGAGAAAGAGAGACAAACAGAAAGAGACAAAGAGAGACAGAAAGGCACAGAGAGAGAGATACAGAAAGACACAGAGAGAGATACAGAAAGACAGAGAGAGAGAGAGAGAGGTGGATGGGGGGCATGTTTGGGGGGGGGGGGGAGGTCCGTGGCCGTGTGTTGCCCTGGTTTTCGTCTGTCTTGGGGGGGGGGGTAAGGTCAAGGGCGTGATTTGCACGGAAGTCTCGATAATTGGAACATTGTCCGGTTTTAATGGGGTAGACTTTTTTTCTTGAGGGGGGGAGGGGAGGGAAAGGGGGGGGGTTGCATGATGTTGCATGATCCCGTTCACTTTCATCTGTCCGTTCGGGCGAATGGTTCTGGGTGATTCGATTTGTTGCATTGGCTTTTTTTTTTTTTGTTCGTTCTTGTCGGTCTGGTCGAGTCCGGTACGGGGTGGGGGGGGATTGGGGTGGGGTGGGGTGGGGGTGGGGGTGCTTTTCTCGTTCTCTTGCGTAATCCTGTCTTCCGGTAATGCATTTACTCATTTACTCACGCGAGGTTCATCTTTCGGTCATGCATTCACTCACGCGGATCGTCTTTTGGTTGTGTATTCACCTACTTATTCACTCATGCAGTGAATCTTTCCGTTTTGCATTCACTTACTCTTTCACTCACTCAATTAATCTTTCGGCCATCTATTCACTTACTCATTCGCGCAGTTAATCTTTCGGCCATGCATTCACCTACTCACTCAATTAATTTTTTTCTCATGCATTCACCTACTCATTTACTCACGCACTAAATCTTTCCATTGTGCACTGACTCATAAGATAATGCAGTTAATATTTCAATGACAGACTAACTAATTTACTCGCGCAACTAGTCCCTCGATAATGGACTCAATCATTCACTCACGGAGATAGTCTCTCGTTCATGCACTCTCCCATTTACTCATGCACTAAATCTGTCGTTCAGGTACTCCAGCAATTAGATGTCGATCACGTACTAATTTACTCATTCACTCACGCCGTTAGTCATTCGATAATGAACTCTCTCACGCAACTAACCTTTCGATCATGCACCAACTCCCGTCATTCACTCACGCAAATAACCTTTCTCTCTCTTTCTCTCTCTCTCTCTCTCTCTCTCTCTCTCTCTCTCTCTCTCTCTCTCTCTCTCTCTCTCTCTCTCTCTCTCTCTCCCTCTCTCTCTCTCTCTCTCTCTCTCTCTCTCTCTCTCTCTCTCTCTCTCTCTCTCTCTCTCTCCCCCTCTCTCTCTCTCTCTCTCTCTCTCTCTCTCTCTCTCTCTCTCTCTCTCTCTCTCTCTCTCCCTCTCCCCCTCCCTCCTTCCCTCCCTCTCCCTCCCTCTCTCTCTCTCCCCCCCTCTCTCTCTCTCTCTCTTCTCTCTCTCTCTCTCTCTCTCTCTCTCTCTCTCTCTCTCTCTCTCTCTCTCTCTCTCTCTCTCTCTCTCTCTCTCTCTCTCTCTCTCTCTCTCTCTCTCTCTCTCTCTCTCTCTCTCTCTCTCCCTCCCTCCCTCCCTCCCTCCCTCCCTCTCTCTCAAGCACCAACTCCCGCCATTCACTCACGCAAATAACCTTTCGAGTGTACACCCGCTCACTCACACGTAACCACACTTACTCATGCTCAAGCGATTGAATAAATCTCTTACGGAATTTGTTGTGTATAACGAACTCCCTGACCCAGCGATTAAAAAAAATATCGTATGGAGTTTGTTGTGTATAACGAACTCCCTGACCCAACGAAAGAAAAAATATCTTACGGTATATGCTGTGTATAACGAACTCCCTGACCCAGTGATTAAAAAAAATATCTTATGGAATTTGCTGTGTATAACGAACTCCCTGACCCACCGATTGAAAAAAATCTCTTACGGTATATGCTGTGTATAACGAACTCCCTGACCCAACGAAAGAAAAAAATCTCTTACGGAATTTGCTGTGTATAGCGAACGTCCCGACCCAACGACCATCTGCTTGTGCGTGGTCTGGAGTGACTGCCATCGGTCTGGTGTCTCCTCATTTTCTTCAAGTGTTCTCACCTCACACACGCGCCCTCGAGTCACGTCATCTTGTGAGGGGGTTTGTGCGGAGGTGGGGTGAGGGGGTGAGGTGGTGAGGTGGTGAGGGGGATGTATAGGGAGGTTGCATGGGGGGGGGGAGTGGGTTTCTGTGAGGTAAGGAAGGTGGGTTCTTACAGTTTTATTTATTTATTCATTTCTCTTTTTCTTGCTCTTTTTCTCGTTCTTGTTCTCTCTCTCTCTCTCTCTCTCTCTCTCTCTCTCTCTCTCTCTCTCTCTCTCTCTCTCTCTCTCTCTCTCTCTCCCTCCCCCTCTCTCCCTCTCTCCCTCTCTCTCCCTCCCCTCTCCTCCCTCTCTCTCCCTCTCTCCCTCCTCCCTCCCTCCCTCCCTCCCTCCCTCCCTCTGATTTTTTTTTATTTTTGTTTTCGCATCTATACCTTCATTTATTGAACTGACACAGAAATCCATCTAATTATGATAAAGTACATCAAAATCACTCGTATGTTGATTAGCAGTATATCGATATTCGTACGGAAGTCGGATCGTGAATTTAGCGCAGTGTAACAGCATTGCAATTGCAGAAGTGAGTTAGTAAGCAACGTACTAGTAATTAGCATGAGCACAGCGCGTCCGACTCCCCACTCGGCACACGTGGCCCCGACTTCGGCTTCCCAGACTAACGCCAGACTAACGGTGGGGGGAAAACGGCTCGTGTTTCCCCGCGCCCTCCTGACACCTCTTTAAAAAAAAAAAGTGTCAGACACCTTTCGGGGACTCCTGACGGGGAACATCTGTTGGCTGACGGATGGAGGTCATTATGCATCGTTGTTGTTTTTTTGTGTGTGTTTTATTTTTAAGTTGTTCTCTTTCTTAAAGATGGGGGGGCGGGGTAGGGGTCTCGTTTGCTGGTTTTCTGTTTTTTATGTTTTTTTTGGGGGGGGGGAGCTTGGGGTGTAAAGGATGTAATTTTCTTTATTTTTCTCTGGATCTTTCTCTTCCCTTTTCTTTTCTCTTTCAGTTTGGTTTATTTTATGTTTATCTCTCTCTCTCTCTCTCTCTCTCTCTCTCTCTCTCTCTCTCTCTCTCTCTCTCTCTCTCTCTCTCTCTCTCTCTCTCTCTCTCTCTCTTTCTCTCTCTCTCTCTCTCTCTCTCTCTCTCTCTCTTGTCTATTCGTGTTTTATTTGTACTTTCCCTCTATTTTATGAGTCCGTTGATTTATATATTCAATGCATGTATTCATATATTTAGTTTGATCGTATTTATTTTCTCTGAACGTATTTACTTTCATTTTAATTTCCTCTCCTTCTATTTCATTAATCAGTTGCTTTATATATTCACATATATATTCATTTATCTGTTTTGAACCAATTTATTTTAAGCCGTTTTTTAATACGATTGAAACTTTCTATTTCATTAATCAGTTGCTTTATATATTCACGTATATATTCATTTATCTGGTTTTAACCTATTTATTTTCTGTCGTTTTTTTTAATACGATTGAAACCGCATGTTGGTCTCGCGTGTCCTATCGACTTTGACTTCGACAGTTTAAGGAGACTTTGACTTCGACTTCGACAGTTTAAGGAGACAAAAGCTGACTTCGTGTTGGGCCCGACTGTGACGTCATCGCCATCGGTCAGGGCGAGGGGTTGCCGCCGCGTGATTAAGTGCACTCTTTATAGAAGGCGTGAAGCGAGTGGCCAGTGGTGTTATTAGAATGTATTTTGTTTGTTTGTTTGTTTTTGCCGTGTGTGGTTGATGATGGTTTTTATGTTTGTCTCTCTAGAAGGCGTGAAGCGAGTGGTTAGTGGTGTTAGTAGAATGTATTTTATTTGTTTGTTTGTTTGCTTTTGTCGTGGGTGATTGATGTTGTTTGTATTGGTGTTTGTTGTTCTTTGTGAGGTGTGTTCTCGATTGTTTGTTGAATAGGTGTCGGTCTGGATGCTGGTGACGTCACGGTTCGGTTGTGAATGAGGTCGGGAGGGCTGGCCTTTTACCTGTAATTGCTGGAGTCCTTTCCCTCTCCATTGTTACCTGTGGGTCACCTGTCTGATGTCTGGTGATGTCACTCGATGTCTCCCGGGATGCTAGGTTTGGTTGTAGTTGTAGATACGGGGGTTTGTTCTTTTTTACCTACGATTAGGGGAGGTTTCGTTTTCCCTCCTCCTTATCCTCTTCTTCCTCTTCCTCCCCCCCTCTCCTCTTTCTCCTTTTCCCTCCCCCTATCCTTTTTTCTCTTCTTTCCCCTCTTCCCTCCCTCCCTCCTCCTCTCCTCACTCCTCTTCTTTCTCCTCTTCCCTCACCCTTCTCTTTCTCTTCTTTCCCTCCTCTCCTCCTCCACCCTCCCTTCTCGCTTTCCCTCACCCTCTCCTCCGTCTCCTCTTTCTTCCCACCCTCTCCTCCTCTTTCTTCCCCCCCTCTCCCTCCTCTTTCTCCTCTTTCCCTGCCCCCCCCTCTCCTCTTTCTCTTCCCCCCCCCCCCTCCCCCCCTCTTAATTGTTACACCTGTGTCACCCTGTCTGCTTCCCCGCCAGCCTCACGCCGGAAGCGGTAATGTGCACGACCCACATCCTTCTCACGCCCACCCTTCCTCGCCCACCCTTCCTCATCCTCCCGGCCTGGTACCTTTCAACCCTCACCTCACCCCCCCCCCCCCCTCACCTCTTGCTGATTCCTACTCTTCTCTGATACCTTTCTACACCCCCCCCTTACTTTTTCCTACTCCTTCGTGTTACCTTTTGATTCTTACCCTACTTACTCTTTCCTACTCTTTCTTGCTGTTTCTTACTCTTTCTTACGCTTTCTTGCTCTTCCCTTTATACCTTTTATTCGCCGCTCCCTCTCCCTTCCTCCCTCCCTCCCTCCCTCCCTCGCTCCTCCCCCTCGATGTCCCGCACTCGTGCACGTTCGTCACGCGTCCACCAGCACCCCCCACCCCCACCTCCCATTATCTCCTTCCCCCACCCCCTCCCCCACCCCCTCCCCCTCTCCGAAGACACACACCTCAATATTCAGAATCAGAAACGCACGCGAGAGGAGTTCCAATTAACGAAGTTGAGGTTGAGAGGAGTGGGGCGTTGCGAGGGGAGTGGGGTGGGATGGTGGGGGAGGAGGAGTGGGAGTGGGAGGGAGGGGGAGGGAAGAAGGGGAAGAGGAGAGAGGAGGGGGAGGGGGAGGGGGAGGAGAGGAGGAGAGAGTGTAGAGGGAGGGGGAGGGGGATAAGAGGGGAAGGGAAGAAGGGGAGGCAAGATGGAGGAAAAGGGAGAGGAGAAGGGGGGTGGGGGAGGAGGGGACATGAGGATGGAGGTAGAGGGGGGAGGAGGGGGAAGAAGAGAAGGAGGGAGGAGGGGAGGAGAGGAGAGGAATTTCGGTCTGTTCATGACAAGGTTAGTGTTCAAAGTTACGAAGAAGAGTTACGGTTTGCGAGTTAACAGCGGTGGGTTACGGGAACAAGTGACGGTGGGGTTAGTTAGTGGGGGGGTTGGGAGGGAGGGGAAAGGGAGGGGGGGTTAGCAAGAGAGGAAGAGGGAGGAGGAGGGGGGGGGGAAGAAGAGGAGGAGGAAGGGGGAGGAAGAAAAAGAGCAGGAGGAGGAAGATGATGATGAAGAAGAAGAAAAAGAAGAACAAGAGGATGAGGAAGGAGGAGAGGGAGGAGGGGGGCGGGTGCGTGAGGGGATGAGTTCTCAGCGGATGTGAGGAATGTGAGTCATGTTTACGACGAGGGTGTGTTGCGAGTGAGGGTGAATGAGGGTGGCTGGGAAGGGTAAAAAGAGAAAAAAAAATAGTGAGGAAGTGCGAGGAGTGAGGAAGGGGGGGGAGGGAGAGGGAGAGGGGGTTGGGGAAGGAAATAGGAGAGGGAAATGTGTGTGCGGGGGGAGGAGAGGGAGGGGGCAAGGATTTAGTTGAGAGGGGGGGGACGGAGGAAGGTTAGGATGGTAGGGTAGAAGTGGGAATAGAAAGGAAGAGAGATGACAGGGAAATAGATAGAGGCAAGGAAGGATGGAACAGTGTTAAAACTTTTTTTTGAGATTATATTTTACTACCTGTCTTTTTCTCTCTCTTTCTCTCTCTCTCTCTCTCTCTCTCTCTCTCTCTCTCTCTCTCTGTCTCTCTCTCTCTCTCTCTCTCTCTCTCTCTCTCTCTCTCTCTCTCTCTCTCTCTCTTTCTCTCTCTCTCTCTCTCTCTCTCTCTCTCTCTCTCTCTCTCTCTTACTTTTTCTAATTTTCTGTTTCGTTCTTTCTTTTATTCTTTCTTTACATAAATCTGTTATAAGTTTAAATTTGATTATTAAAAAAGAAATGAAAATGTATTTGATAACATGTGGAAGAGAGGAAGATTTGCATAATAAAAACAACAATAAACGAAACAGGAAGGGTAAAAAAAGAAGAGCAACAGGAAGCGAGAGAGGGAAGGGAGGAAATAAGAGAAAGAAAGGAAGAGAGAGATAAACTGATAATAATCAGCATCCACTTGCACAATAGAAGACTTTTGGGTGCGTGGTCTATCGGGGCATCGCTGGCGTGGTTCGTGTGTGTGTTTATTAGTTTGTTTGTTTGTTTATTTTTGTTTGTTTTGTGTTCGTTTGTTTGTCTTTGTGTGTGTGTTTGTGTGTTCGTCTCTGTGCGTGTGATTGTTTGCTTGTGTGTTTGGTCGTCTTTGTGCGTTTGTTTGTCTATGTGTGTCTGTGTTTGTGTATGTGTTTTTTTGTCTGTGCATTTGTTTGTTTGTTTATTTGCCTTTGTGCGTGTATGTGTATGCGTGACTGTGTTTGTTTGTTTGTCTGTGTTTTCATTTGGTTTATATGTTGCAGTTAAGAGTTTAGTAGTGATAGTCAAACAAACGTTTAT
>NC_091572.1:5734030-5739030 GCF_042767895.1 Penaeus vannamei
ATTTCTCATTCGTTTCCCTCTCTCCCCTCTCGCCTCATTCCTCTACTCATTCTCCTGCATTCCTCATTTTCCCGTTTCCCTCCCAGTTCCACCTCTCTGCCGTTCTCTCTTCTCCGTCCTCTCGTTCTCCCTCTCGACTCTCTCGTTTTGCTCCTCTCGTTCCCCCTCCTCCCTCCCTCTCTCTCCGACTCTCTCTCTCTCTCTCTCCGTTTCTCTCTCCTCTCTCTCCGGCTCTCTCTTGACTCTCTCTTTCCTCGTTCACGTTTCTCCTCTCTTTCTCGTTTATTTTTTCTCATTCTCATTCCTACTTTGTTTCTTCTCTCTCATTTGACTCCTCTTCCTCACATTTCTCACCGCACGACTCTCGTCTACCCTGCGACTCTTGTTCTACCTACTCATTCTGCACTCGTCATTTATGCATTTTCGTCTCATTCCTCATTCGTTCATTTCTCATTCTATTTTCTTTACTTTCATTCTTACACCTCTTTTTTCTCATTTTCTCTTCTCACTCATTTCTCATTTCCTCATTTCATTTCTCATTTCTCATCTGTTCTCTTTTTCATTCTCTCTTCTCATTCTCTCATTGCATTTTCATTTCATTACATTTTTCATTTTGCATTTCATTCTCCTCATTCTAGCTCGAAGCACGAGGAGTTGAATAATCTCGATCGGGGGTAATATTTGGTGTTTCCGAGTCCTGTTTCGCGTGCGTGCGTGCGTGCGTGCGTGCGCTCTCGCTCTCCGGAGGAACTCGGGGGGGAGAACGGCATCGGTGTCAGTGGCGCGAGGGCGAGAACGTGACCCGTCCTGCCTGTCCATCCCCCCTCGCGCCCACAACTTTCTCCCGCACGCCCACGCTGCCTTCTGCCGCCGCCTCTGCCTCCACGTGGGTGCCCCCTCTCCCCGCTTCCTCTTCCACGTGGGTGCCCCCCCCTCCCCCCTGCCTCCTCTTCCACGTGGGTGCCCCCCTCTCTCCCCCCCCCCCCGCTCCGCCTCCTCCTCCTCTTTCCACGTGGGTGCCCCCTCTCTCCCCCCCCCCCGCCTCCTCTTCCACGTGGGTGCCCCCTCTCTCCCCCTCCCCCCGCCTCTTCTTCCTCCCCCGGGGCCCTCCGCGGAAGGAAACGGCACGACGGCGCGACGTACCCCCGGCTGCCGTATGGGCACGGGCGGCGGGCGCGGGTTTGCACGTACCCGTTTCTTGTCTTTGTAGGGCGCTTTCTCTCGCCAGCCGCTCGCCCTGCCTCGCCATGCCCGCCGTGCTATACCCTGGCCTTGCTCTGTTCCTTTGTTATGCCCGCGTGCTTGCTGTGGCTGCGTGCTATACCCTGGCTCGCTATGCCCGCTGTGCTATACCCTGGTTTGCTCTGTCCGTTTGTTATCCCGCGTGCTATACCCTGGCTTTGTTGTGCTCCTTTGTTATGGCCGCGTGCTATACCCTGGCCTTGCTATATTCCTTTGTTATGCCCGCTGTGCTATGCCCTGCCTCGCAGTTTCTGCGTGTTATACCCTTGCTTGCTATGGCCATGTGCTATACCTTGCCTCGCTATGCGCACTGTGCTATATCCTGGCTTTCTATGCCCACTTGCTATATCCTGCCTCGCTATGGCCATCTGCTATAATACCGTGGCTCGCTATGCCCGCTCCCCCATGCCCCTAGTTCGGTATGCCCAGATGCCGCGCTGGTCTTGATGGGTGCAAAGATGTCGGTGATTTTAACGGTGCAGGAAGTAGTAGCCACAGTGCAATTTGCGGCGGTCATTTCTCGCGTTGCAGTGATGTCCTGTTCGTGATTATTCTACCCTTATTTCCTGCGAAGATAACACCTTTTACAATTGGCCAGAGAGCTGTCGAAAGATGACTCTCCGGTTTAGCTAAAAGTGCGTTTATGGCTTCTTGCAAGCGTGATTTGCCGGAATGGCGGGGCTTTGGTTGGTTTTGTCTTAAAAAATTTATCATTTTGTATTATATAGATAGATAGGTAGATAGATTGATAGATACAGATTGATTGATCGATAGATTGATTGATCGATAGATAGATTGATTGATCGATAGATAGATTGATTGATAGATACAGATTGATTGATCGATAGATAGATTGATTGATAGATACAGATTGATTGATCGATAGATAGATTGATTGATAGATAGATTGATTGATCGATCGATAGATTGATTGATCGATAGATAGATTGGTAAGTAGGTAGATAGATAGAGATGAATATGTGTGCATGTACGCATACAAACATACATATATATGTGTATAGAATATATTGAATATGTATATCCAATATCTGTATGGGTGTGTATATCTGTACATATGCACTTAAGTACGTATATACGTATATGTGTACCGGTATATCCGTGTGCGTTTGTGCGTGCATGTGAAGTCTGTCCTATTTCCTCGCGGTGTGAGGTCATGTGTTTAGACCTCTGCCCTCATAAAGTGGAATATTAATGCGTGAATCGAAGGAATTGTGAAATGTGGAAAAGGAAATGTGTTCTTGCTGGGCTTGGGTTCGGTATTTCCAAGAAGCGAAAGGGAGGAATTGCTTTCCATGGGATTACTTGGCAGAAAGAAGTGGGAAAAGGAAAGGGAGAAGAGAGGGAGAGGAAAGGGAGAAGAGAGGGAGAGAGAGAAAAAAGGAAAGAAAAGGAGGTAGGGGAGGGAATGGAAATCGTAGAAGAAGGGGAGTAAAGAGGGAAAAGGATGAAGGAAAATGGATGGAGAAGGAGGTGAAGGACAAGTAAGAAATCGGAGATAAACAAGATTCAAAATAAGATTAGATTTTAAAAAACGAAAACAGGAAAGATAGAGAAACCAAACGAAAAGATTGAGATCACCTTTTTTTCATTTTATCTTTGTCTCTCTCTCTTCTCTCCCTCTCTTTCTCTCTCTCTCCCTCTCTTTCTCTCTCTCTCTCTCTCTCTCTCTCTCTCTCTCTCTCTCTCTCTCTCTCTCTCTCTCTCTCTCTCTCTCTCTCTCTCTCTCTCTCTCTCTATTTTTCTTTCTCTTTCTTCCACTCTCTCTCTTTCTCTTTCTCCCTCTCTCTCTCTCCCTCACTCCCTCTCCCTCTCTCTCCCTCCCTCTCCCTCTCCCTCTCCCTCTCCCTCTCCTCCCTCTCTCTCTCTCTCTCTCTCCTCTCTCGCTTTTCCTTGTTTTGGGTCGGGGGTGGGGGGGGGAGAACCAAGCAAAACAAAACTAAACGGGAAACGCCACGAGACACCCCCCCCTCCCCTTCTCCTCCCCTCCCCTTCCCCTCCCTTCCCCTCCCCCGACCTCCTCCTCTCCCCCGACCTCCCCCGACCTCCTCCTCCTCTCCCTCAGGCTCACGTGAGAGAATTAATCGCGCCAGATCACGAGTCGAGACAACCGCGGCACCCGAAGCCATCTTAGGGCCATTGCGCAACGGCGTCTCGAGGCGGGTGTCACGGCGCGCGTGTGCTTGGCGGGTAAGGGCTTCGGGTTGGGGTGGGGAGGGGGGTAAGGTGGGGGTGGGGGGAGTTGTAGGCCTATGTGGGGTTTCCGTTATGGGTTTGTGATGTTTTATTTTGTGTGTTGTTTTGGTTTGTTTTGTTTTGCTTGATTTTTATTTTTTTTGCTTTGTCTTTTTTATCTTTTGTATTTTCTTTTTTTTTTCTTTTTTTCTTTCTCTCTTTCTCTCTCTTTCTCTCTCTTTCTCTCTCTCTCTCTCTCTCTCTCTCTTTCTTTCTCTCTCTCTCTCTCTCTCTCTCTCTCTCTCTCTCTCTCTCTCTCTCTCTCTCTCTCTCTCTCTCTCTCTCTCTCTCTCTCTCTCTCTCTACAAGCATCTCTCTCTCTTTCTCTCTTTCTCTCTTCTCTCTCTTTCTCCCTTTCTTTCTCTTTCTCTTTTTCTGTCTCTCTTTCTTTCTCTTTCTCTTTCTCTCTCTCTCTCTCTCTCTCTCTCTCTCTCTCTCTCTCTCTCTCTCTCTCTCTCTCTCTCTCTCTCTCTCTCTCTCTCTCTCTCTCTCTCTCGATATACATAGGTTTTTATATCCATACCTTTATCTGTATTTGTATCTATCTCTATACTTGCCTTTATATATGTATCTGTATCCTATATCTATATCTACAGCTCGTTTAATTTGCATGGTGATGGGTGAATGGTGGAAGGGGCTGTGGTTGAGTGCGTGGTGGGTTGTGGGTTGTGGGTTGTGTGGTGGTGTGGTTGGCTGAAGGGCAGTGTGGTTGCGGCTGTTGGTCTTGTGGTCTCGTCTCTGTCTGTGGGTATGGTGCGGGTAAGAACGGGCGTGGGTACTGTACCGGTACGTATTGTGCGTGTGGCGTCGGTGGATTTGTTGTTTGTTGTTGTATTTTGTTGTTTTTAATTGTTCGATGTTTTTTTCGTTTTTTTTCGTTTTTGTTTTTCTTTTTTTCGTTATTTTTTTCTCTTCGATTGACGTGAGTGGGATGGGCCGGTAGGGGGTGGGGGTCACGGAGGAGGAAGGAGGGGGGTAGAGGGGGGATGTTGAAGGGGAGGTAATCGTCTTGGTACCATGACTCCCGGTACACTGCACACACCTCCTCACCCCCCCCACCCCCACACCTCGCCCCCACACCACCGCCTCCCCGCCCCCACCCCCCGCCTCCCCGCCCGTGACGCAACTCCTGCTCTGGAGTAAAAGTAAAATCCGCTGTGATGAGGTTTAAACGACTGTGAGAGAGTCGAGAATGAGGGTCAGTCACCGGTCATCTCTCTCCGTGTCTGTCTGTCTGACTTTGTGTCTGTTTGTTTGTTTTTTTCTCGTCATTTTTTTTTGGGGGGGAGGTGCGTGTCTCGGTCTGTTTGTCTGTCTCTTTTATGTTCTCTTTCTGTCTGTTCTGTTTCTGTTTTCTCTCTCTCTCTCTCTCTCTCTCTCTCTCTCTCTCTCTCTCTCTCTCTCTCTCTCTCTCTCTCTCTCTCTCTCTCTCTCTCTCTCTCTCTCCTTCTTTCTTTCTCTCTCTGTGTTTTTCTCTTTCTCTCCTCTCCTTCCCCCCCCTCCCT
>NC_091572.1:5750173-5770173 GCF_042767895.1 Penaeus vannamei
TGTTCCTTCTTCTGCTCCTCCATGCGCTCTTCAATTAGTTTTATCTGTGCCAGGAAAAAAAAGTTATCTAAATTCAATACTAATTACATAAGACAATATACAGTTGGCTCTTAACATTTCTATATTTGGTTATCCACAAGCTAGGCATAATTACAGCAACAAGACATATGAAAATAACAGGGAATTATGATTAAAAATACTGCAAAAAAATAAACAGCACTGAATTACCATAATATCACATACATGTAATACCTAACATGGACGGGCATTTATGAAAAGTGTGCACTTGTAAATTTTTAACATTTACATCTAGTTTTGGAGTATAATCTTTCTAAATGTTAGGGCCAACTGTATTATCAAGTAATGATAAAGGATTTCTTGTTTTGGTTTGTGTTTTGTTTTGTGATAATCAACAAATCACAGCCTACACTTAGCAGCAAGACATATAGCATGATTTTTATCATCATACTGATAATGCAAACTATTCAACATATTATACACTACCTTTGGTATTAGATCCTTATACAAAGCATCAATCTTCTCTTCTAAATTACTTGGAGCCTCAGCAGCACTTGGTGCAGTGTGTCCCTTTTTAATCTCTTTGCTAGACTTCTTCGCCTCACTGGCTGGACCTGAAGCTCGCTGATCTGTGACCAAGCCAAGTCTCTTCTCTGGCTGTATGCTCTGGCTGGATAACGGCGTCTGTGGCAGAGGCTTGCTCTTGGTGATGGGGACCTTGCTGTCATAGTCGGGTGTGGGAAGGCGAGGCTCTACAGGTCTCTTGACACTGGAGTTGATGGCTTCGTTCATTGGTAGTGATGGCCGAGGGGGCTTGGGCTTGTCTTCCATTTTATGAGGCAAGACAGCTGGCTTTGGAGAGATTACAGGTGGTGGAGCAGCTGAGGCTTCTCCATCTGGAAGGTGCAAGATTTCCTTACTCTATAATCCATCAATTTGAATAAGATTTTAAGTCTGTCAAAAAAATTATAATAATGGACATCATCATAATAAATATTGTTAAGATAGTACCAAAGGCATGCTCAAACACAAAATTATGGAATACTATAAAAATAATGTCTACTATTGATGATGTTGAATAAAATAGAATAACAATTCCCAAACTGAAGATGAAAAATAACAAAATGAAAGAAAGTGAAAACAGATGAGGAAACAGGAGGCAGAACGAAGAAAAAGGCAAAGGAAATCAATCAATCCATCAGTGGGACTAATGCACGGAAGGCACACTGCTGCATTCACCCTTTGTTTCCAGCAAAAAAGATCTCTCTACTTCTATCATGATATAGCAGGTTGAATTTCCCAAGCTGATTTCATTCTTATCATGAGCCTTTTCCATCCAGAGTTGTTTCATGAGGAGACAACCTCAGGCTTAGGATCATCCTCAAAAGGGCCATACAAAGTTGACGGTCTTGACTTACAGAAGTAACAGATCTGTCACCATTCTCACAATGACATTGTTGGTTGAACAGATGGTCCTGCCAACTGTACGCCAAGATACAGTAATAGGACAAAGTCCAAGTTTCACTGCCTTACAGCAGAACCAGCAGTGTCAGGGCCCTGAAGACAAGTAGCTTGGTACTTTCACACAGGTACCAGAACCTCCAAATACTCTTGTTGAAAGATTTCTTGGCTCCTGTCCCTAGGCCAATCCATCTACTGACAGCCCTGATTTCTCCAAGGAAACTGGAAAGTCCTGGATTTGGTCCTGCTCTAAGAGACCTCTAGACCCAAAGGGCTTTGCCATAATGCTAATTACATTTTCTACTAGCAGCATCTCCATATAAGATGGAAACATCATCAGGAAAGTCAAGGTTGGTGGCCCTCATACTGCCCAGTATTGTCAACAGCCTAACTTATGGTAGTACTATTTGAAAGGTATAGTAAAGCTACATAGTGTGAACCTATGGAGGGATACACCTTTAGTGTTTTACACGGCACTATAGATACTGTCTCAGGAGCAATAGGGTGATAATCTACAGGTCTTGTAAACAAGGAAGCCACTGTGGTCCATACTGCATTAGCAGGGCCAGGAGAGGCCAGGGTGCTTGTGTGGCACTCATGCCGCAGTTCAGTACCAACCATCATCAAATGTAGAAAACCAAATGGACTAATTTTTGGTGGATTGATTATTCCTTATTAAAATGGTACTGAATCCCATGTGACACATATGAAGTGGACTTGACAATGATTTAAGCCTCTTTGTATCTCCACTGGGAGACATTGTACTCTTCAGATGAGAAAATCTTGTATAAGTAACCTTTACTAAATGTGTTTAGCATAACCAATTGAAACAATATGAAATTGGTTGAAGCTTATAAGTGTTCAGTCACACGTAAAATTAGACATACCATTCTTATTGCAACGTAGCCTGCTCTAGATAGTGAACTAGAAATCTGTTAGCCAGTGCTTACACGTGAATATCTACGGTATACATTCAACTTATTATCATCTCTACTCTAGGGAGTGTTCAGAGTGGTAAGAACTAGTAGAGCAGCACTTGTAAGGGTGGAAGATACCAGTATTCCTCCACTTTATTATAGGTGATACCTTTACACATCAAAGGTTGAAAAGTGATGCTGCAAGAACAATCTGTCCCTCACTCCTAAATTCATGGGAAAGAAGCTAAACATACCCACTCCACACTTCACCAAACTTTCAGTTCCAATATACAGGCTTACTATTAATCCAATAACCTTTGCAGAAAAAAAAATCAGTTGGAAAAGAAGTAAAATCACTTAATTTCCTGCTTTGAACAGAAATCTGAAAAAGCTTTCAATAACTCACCTACAATGATACCTGAGAGTCTCTTCTTCTGTTTCAAATGTAGCTCTTGTAGCCATGGGACTGTGCTTCCAGAGTCAGCCTGAGGAGGTGCAACATCTGAGCGCATAGTGGGTTTCTGTGGTGTAGGTGAGATGGCAGGAACACTCGGGCTGCGTGGAAGTTCAGAGTTGCTTACATGCCCGTTTAGCTGGTGACTTGAGTCCTATGTTGGAGATAAACAAGTACCTTCATGAAATATGTATTTGATTAAAAAACAAAGCTGGAGGCAAGTGGAGTGAAATTCAGAAGTAAAAACAAGAAAGGAAGGCTAAACAAATGGCCAAATGAAAAAAGAGAAGACTATGTTGTTTAACAAAAGCTACAATGCATACTCCCTGATCCTAACATATTTGTGAAGTCAGTATCTTTGAGTGAATGATAATAAAAAAAAACTCACTACAAGCTTACACACATAGTAGCTGTTACACACTTATATCTCTCCATCTACATAACACAACAGGAAGAAGTACTTATCACTCTCTTCCTACTTCCTATTCCAATCACACCATCTTTTTGGTGCTCTGGGCATTCTTATGAACAACTTGTCAGTTCATAATTTCCTGACTCTACCAACTATCTTTTCCTATTACTACCAACAAGATGAGATAATAAATAAGAGCCTGTTGTGTTTTTATCCTAAAAAGAAAGAAAGAAAAAAAAAGGAAAAACCACAAAGGCATGCACAAAGGAACCGATAAACAACTTTATCACATATTGTCACAGACGTCAGAGATACTCACATCCAAGACATTTGACTCAGAGTAGCGTTTCACTCTCCTCTTCATCTTCTCTAGTATATATTTATATACTTATAATGTATAATAAAAAAATTCTAATAATTATCTAGTTCTGTGGAAAGATTCACACAATGCAGTTGTACTGAAAAGAGTTCAGACACTGATATCAACTCTAAGGCTATACTGCTCATGTTTAGTTTATCTTATCAGAATGATAACATTGAAATTTTGATATGGGTGAAAGCTACCTAAATAATTCTAAATATTACCCGTTCATCTCACTCATGCTTTTGAACTCCTAATACCTCTCTAATTCTTAACAAATTGTTTAACTGTGGATTGTCTTTTTTATCATTATCATTATTAATACACTAAGGTATGTGTAACTGTACATTAAACCAATAAATACATAAAAACAAATAGTATATAGAATACCTACTGCACAATACCTGTTTTACGTGATATCATACTTATGGATATCCTGATCACATATAATCACCTTGTGTCAATTCAAAAAAGAAGAAAAAAATATATGTTTGATAAAAATACTGGATATGTGTCACCCACCTACATGTACACCTACAGCCCTTAACATTTGAACATTTATCTTTTACATCACTCTTATCTTATCATATGCTGGCGTGATTTCTATACAGCAAAGAAAACATTATACCTATTACTCACTCTGCTGGTAGTTATTTGTATTCCCTACAAATTCCCCAAGCTATTTGAACATTCTATCATTACCAAGATATATATCTCACACTAAACAAACATCTGAAAAAGCTTCTGATGCTGGCCAGTGTTGCCCTTTATAAATTCTTTGCTAATATTTGTGCCTGTATATGAGTGAACATCTATAACATATATATTCTAAGAAGAAATAGAGCAGTAAAAATCCTTCACAACTCTATGTACTAACACTAATAACAAACTGAAATATAAGAACTGTCCATAATTAACCATGATGCAACCAAAATGAACTATTGATACTAAACCCTATCACCTTCTATATTAGTGTAAAAAGAAGTTAAATGGGAAAAGAAGAAAAAGTAGACAGAAACTAAGTATCTCCTGAAAGACGATTTTTCGTTGCACAAGAAGATCCGTCAATCTGGCACATATACTGTAACCTGAAAACAATGCCTCTAATCAGAAAGATGCTGCTATATCATGTACAGTCCTTCAGCCACCAACATGCCAAAGCACAAAATACCACTCCCAGCACAGCAGCCCTGGTTGCTTTTCATGCAAATGTCTTTATAAGAGCTGGACAGAAAAGAAGATCGAAAACTGAACATTACCTAGCAGGATATTCATGGTTGAAAAAAAAAAAGGATAAAGAAAATAAATCTCTCATTGCTTATTGCCAAGAAAACTCAGGTTATAATCAGCACCGCACAAAAGCCACTTACGTTATCGAGGTCGTCTTCAGGTGTGGGAGGGAGGTGGGTATCAGAGTCAGCGCTGATTTTCATCTGTGCCACAGAGAGAGAGAGTGTGATATGCGAGGTTAGACTAACAGAACCCCACCACACTGAGGAAGCTAAAGAGTTGGGTGCAATGGTCTGCTATTGGTGCATTATGCAAGGAATGCAACTTAAACTTACAGTATAATTCCATTTATGCAAAATCCTCCTTCATTACATCCAGGCAATAACATCTCCCTTACAATAAATCTGAAGATGAATCTCTTATCATTAAAAATTGACAATTGACAGTACTTTTTTCTCTGATGTTAATTACTAATAAACCCTTTCTATGGTTTGAGAAAACATTGGAAATCTAATTGAAAATTATTTATAAAGACAAATTACACTGGGTGTATGATACTAAATTTTGATCATTTCTTTTGAAATGGAACTCTAATTTTATACAAATACAGGCATATATTAATATATGAACTATTTACAAATTATATTCATATTGCATTAAAAACAATGAAAAAAGTCTAAACCAGTGCATTCACAATAACATTAATGAAAGCAAAAACTAAATAACTGTATTATTCAGTCATGGGTTAAGTATAGTGCACAGCATTCACTGTATGAATAACCTAAAAGAGCCAGGTCACAAATTAATTTGTATAAACAAAATTCTACTGTACCATGTATTATAAAGCTTTCAGAGTACAAGATATCAATTTGATTCTGTCACCGATTCCTTCACTATCAAGGCCATGTAAATCCTCAAAATATCACAAATGCTTTCTATGAAACTTAAATTTTTTTTTTTTATAACTGTCAATTATGAAGAAGATTTCATGTCTTCCATCACAAAATTTCCTTTATTATGTATTAAGTATGAATCTTCTCAACAATCACAATGTTATGCATTATTGCAAACTGGAACTAAAACTGGGAGTCTCAGACCTAAGGACAATCAAATCAAATCAAATCATTTGAAAAAAAAAAAAGAGAAAAAAAAAATGATTACTATGGGAGGGGCTTTCACAAACAGCAAAAAATCACAGAAGCAAAAATTCTCCAAGAAAACATACATGGTGGTCAGTGATGGACTTCATGCTCACACACAAAGCATACTAATCAACAAGCAAAATATATGGGTTATTTGTCGGATTGTCAATTGGGAGAAAAAATGTAAAAGACGTATAAAAGCCTTCTTATTCTTAACATGATGCTCAATTAATTTTCTCTCATTCTGACCGTCATGGCAATAACAGAAGATATTCAAAAAAGAAAGAAAAAAAGATACAATGTATGTACAATAATGGTATACCTATTTCAAAAGAAACTGTTCAGACACATTTCATGCGTAATGAATAAGTCTCTGTGCAGAGAGACTACATCCTTTTAAATAATTAAAATGCATCAATTAAAATGTTTATTGTCTTTCTTGAGCATCATATATTTAATACCATATGTAATAATGATATTTGTTAAGCAAGCACTCATTTCATCGAGTAGACTCATGTCAGTAAATAATGGTTAGGTTGTCAGTTAGTAGCCCTTACACAAACCATGACAATGGATAAATATATTAATATCTATGAAGGTATGATGCTGATCATTATAAGTCGTATGCACTGTCAGGCTCAAGAATAGTGAAATAGTCATGGAAATGATATATCACAAACTTGTATTTTGTTATTCAAATAAGATTATAGTTTGCGTGAAGTGTTCCTTAAAAATACGATCTGCTATGTTAAAATTAAGATAAAACAAATGAGTACCTCTTTATATTCATCAGAAAGGAAAGCATTCCTGATTAAGCTATTATATTTTCTTATGGAAAAAAGCTCCTTAAATTGTAATTTATATATTAAAATATATAGTTTCCTTAAATAATGGAACTTGCTGACTTTATTTTTCTTATGGTATCTAGTTACCTTGTAAGTCAACTTTCCTGATACATGACCTCTTCCACTGACAAATGGTATGAAAGAAATAAAATAAATAAGTATATGAACAAACAAACAAACAAACAAAAAACTTTAAAGAGCTTTTATAATCATCGCATAAGTAAATATGGATCATCAAAACATACTTGCCTGTGTGGGACGTCCTCTAAAAAAAATACCCCGTACACTAAATATAGACCTACATTTTCCTTGAACACCCCCGAGGGAGGCCGTCTCCGCGAAGGACCTTTGGGCCTCAGGTGTGTCACGTGCTTCAGGGGCTCTCCATTTGTATCCAGCGTTAGGCTCAGGTCCTCTGCAATGTGGATGCACATTTGCAATTATTCTTAGGTCTAAAATTGGATATTTTAGTAAGAGGATATGATAAAGACAGACAGGAAAAGAAAGTGGGAAAGCAGCATAGAAAGGAAAAAACAAAAGGAGGAAGTAAGAAAAGATGAAAGAGAGAAAGACAGAGAAAAGATACATACTGTCCGCTGTAGTTGCGCTTCTGAATTTTCTTTACGATTGCTCCGCAAATGCTCAGTCACCAAGGAGGAAAATAGTAGGCCCTACATGACCTCACCTGATTTCCCCATTCCTTGAATTTTCTAGATTTTTTTTCTAATGCTATAAATATTGACACTCTTATCCTTATCATCACTAATACTATGATTATTGTAATATCATTCAAATAATAATAGCAATAACATATTTTTCAAATATTTCTTAAAGTTAAGCAAACAAAAATAGGTCAGACTGGTAGGACTAATAACTGTCTCTTTGGAGCAAAAAACAAAAATCACTGTGGACATAAATAATACACACTGATGAATGAAAGAAAGGAAAAAAGAGGAACTACAGGATAAAATTGATATTTCTCATTGCGCAGGCCTTGAATAATAACATTCACACATCTACACCCGTACATAACTCATATCTCTGATGTAAATAAAAACAACATCAATTACCAAGGAAGCTCACAAACCCACCTCTGACTTCAGATTTCTTCTTCGACCCTTTAGACATCATTAAATCTGATGCGTCCTTTGAGGAACAACTTCCGTCATGGGCATCAGACGAATGCAAAGATGGATGGGGCAGCGGCTTCTTTTCTGGGGGTGGTGGCGGTTGCACTTTTTTCTCAGGCAATGGAGGGGGAGGTTCCTTATCTAGAGGGAACAAGTAGGTGAAAGCTATTAGGAATAGCAGTGGTGAATGGCTTTACCATGTTTGCTTCAATTCCTCCGCAACACGTTTAAGGACAGAGTATGGTGGAATGGAAAAAGCACGGAAATGAAATGGATCTTTTTCTTTTTTCTTTTTTTTTTACATCTTTACATCTCTTATATTTTCTTTAAGTTGTTCCCTTTTCTCTCTTCACAGCAGTGAACAGGAATTTCTATTTAGCACAGAGCATTATCTTACCATTATCTCAATATCATGCCTGCTATCAAATTAACATACACCACTAATAAACTGTAATGATTTACTATCACTCTATGTTGGAACCAAACCATATTGTACAAAGAATAAAATTCAAAATAGTTTTCAATCATTGTAAGCTTTGATACCACTCATTTCAAAATGTAAATAACACACTAAGACAGATAATTTTCACTCCACTCACAGGCCACATGTAATACTCTACTGGAAATGATCCACTACTCAATGATTTCATAAGTATTATAATGAAATTGTTCTCAACATCAAAAACATCCTTCCTTTTTCACTGCAGTTGTGGTACTGCTGGACACATCTGCCAGACCTTGCTATTAGTCTGTACACCTGTGGAGCATAATTGGGAGGGGGATAGGGGGGAGGGGGTAAGGGGGAGAAAAGAAAGAAAAAATATATGTTCCAGTTTTACCATACATTCCTATAATTTATTCCTCTCTCTCCAGTCTATTACATATCAAATTTTGAAAAAAAGAAAAAAAGGGAAAAAATACACACACACATACACACATATATATATATTTTTTTTCTATCTCTTTTTTCATAATCAGTAATTAATTGCATTCCCTCATTACCCCTGATATCACTCTTAATCAACCTAACATCGAGGGACTGGCCTTACAAAACATGGGGAATAAACATATTAAACAAAATTTATATGTGAATATATGGCTTTCTAGCTTGCTTGCTTAATATATTTGTGGGTCTGTGAGTGTTTTTTGTGTGTTTCTTTTTCTATGTGTAGGAGGGAGTATATGTGTATGTGTGAGTTTGCATATGCATCTGGATGGTTTTAGTGATAATTGTAATCCTGTAGAGTCAAACAAAATGAAGCCTAAATCCAAGAAAAATTGAAGGAGAATATTAAGATTATATTTAAGTGTAACTACATGATATCATTTTAAAGAATGATGTTTACAGAATAGGTGAGAATGTGCGTGTTACATTAACTCAGACTGTTAATATGTCCGAGATCAACACTTCAGCAAAATATGTGAAAGCTGTGGCTCAATGTTTGTATACTTCCTACTTCATTTACAGGCTGTGACTGCAAAGCTCACTGTAGATAAAAATGTTAAAAGTAAACCATTTACAATATCGATGAGACTTTCCATTTGACTAAATAGATACTAATGACGCATAAAATTGACAACAAAAGAATAAAAAATCTAGCCTCAAACATCAGCAAAGATGGGCTAATATCTTAAGTCAGCTTTTAATAATGGGTGTTAAAAGATAAGTGAGTTAATGACTAATAATCAACAGTATTTGATATCCTCCCTAGCTCTGTGGAACAATCCTTACCCAGACAGTTTTCAGGATGCCATGTAAGTTTACATATTTGTATTTTAATTTTAGACTTAAAAAAGGATGCATCACATGCAACTATATCATTTGTACTTACACATAACTCATCTCCATCTATAATTGTAAACCCCTTCAAAGCTCCATGAGACAACCCCTCACACAACATGTAAATCTTTTCTAGCAGCGCACACACTGAGCCACAACAAACACATTTCTCAAATTTCCAAATATACTCAAAACCAAATTAATGATGAAATAATTGATAATTATTATGCTACTAACTCTCCAAAGCTGAATATAAACAGGCCACCTACACTTTTCCACTAACACTCTGCAGCAGAGAGAATGGCACCAGTGGTGGAGCGCTCACTCCTCTACCTGCTGATAACATATCTAATCAATATGAAAGTGGCCATCTGAGATGTCAATTGTCGTTATCTTTACATCCTTTATAATGAACTAACATTACAACTTAAAAGAGAAATAAAAGTGAGAGAATATGCAAACCCTATATTCACCTCAACATCACATGCAAAAGATACAATGCATAGAAATACAACTGGCACCCTGATATAATGATGGCCTTGATATGCAATCTAGTCAGGCAATCATATCATGAACATAGAAGGTGGCTTAAGGAGATAACGTTGCTCTTTCCTCCTGAGAAATGCCATAAAAAAAGTAAATGGTATAATAATCCAATGAAAAAATACGTGTCAAATTAAAGATAATGATAAAATGCGTTTGCAACTTATTTTATAATGATCAATTATGAAAGCACATTTCAAAAATTCATGATCATCTATATCTTACTAGATGTGTTATTTCTTTTAACTGTAAGTGTCTGTGTGTGCATGCATGTGCTTGGTGCTTCTGCATCTGTCAGCATATATATCTGTGCAAATATATCTTAACAAAAATCAATATCAGTAAGTAAATATTCCTCTATTGCACCCAAATAGCCACCCACCTGCTTTGTTTAGAGTGCTTGTTGGCGTCGTGTCTGTTGAACTGGTTGGAGATCCCTTTTTGCCTATAACAGTCGATGGTTTTTCCGGTCTTGGTGGTTTAGCCTTGAATGAAAAAAGAAGATGAATGAAGAACACATCTTGTACTTTTGACATATGAAGTACTAATGCAACAGAATCCTCAAAGTGCAAACCATATCATATACCAAAATTATTGACATGCTATTCACTACACATATGGATTTATCAAAAAGGAATGTGTGCCTGTGAGAGTGTGTGTTATGGATGACATCTGTTAACTTTATCTAATCTTTCCAGAGATAAGAACATAACTACCACTTTTAGTAAAATTTATAGAATCACCAACAACAAAGACTGCAACAACGCAATAATGCAATCTTTGTCAATTGAGACTGTGATACTATTCTATTGAATGGTGAGAATACTACATAACTTGGGTGATTTTTAGTCACTAAGTAGTTTGAAATAACTTTTTCAAGTTTACAATTGCATAGTTTTTTACTTCATTTCTCACTGGTTCACTCCTTACTATTGACGCTAATGCAACTTCAAATGGTAGTCTTGCCCCACTGCCTTTTACAACTGTTTTAGCAAAAGGATCTGAGGGGTCTATGAACACACAAAGTTTTACAATATTTATCTGTTTATCCCTTGAACATCTTAGTTTTTACTTTAACTTATGGGATAAAAGATTAAATCAATACAATGTAGAGATCCTCATCATAAAAACATCAGTATATATACTAACTTCTTTGGTATTATACATTACATCATCTCTAATATTTGAACCCACTATTTCCTCTCAGGATAACTGTGAAATCTTTTCATCATGGGTTAGTAAGCTAAGTTTGGCTATATAAACTCATGTAAGATTAGGCTTTTTCATTAGATAATCCATACGGTTAGATATAATTGGGTTATGCTAGGATTATCTTTGGTAAGATTAGAATACAGGTATACAAGAATAATTCTGGTTTAGTGTGTTGGATTAATCTTATTAAGTTCTTTGGCTAGTAGTAAGCTGGTTACATTAAGTATGGATTCTGTGAGAGAATGATAAAAGGTAAGCAATATAAAATCCATTCTCACTCTGGTCATGCTTAAGTAAAGGGGTTCTTCTGTTGAAGAAATTACTATACACCTGAGTCCCACCCAATGCTTTCATCACACCGACACCAAAGCTAGCCATGAAAGGTAGTCAGGAAAGCACTTACCGTTTCTTCTGGGGAAATAAGCTCTACAAAATTATCTGGGAAGACACCAACTTGGCCGTTCAGTTCTCCTCGCCACCAACCCTTATCCTCAAGCTCCTTGCACAAAATAATAATGACGTCTCCTTCTTTCAACTCTAGCTCATCCTCGTGCTCAGCTGTGTAGGGGAACATGACTCGGGCAAGTTCCCGCACTGTTGGGATAGAAAGCACGAAATCAATATAACAAATGAACAAGGAATGAATAAGCAGTAATAGATAGCATTTGTATTAGTCTTCTCTCACCTAAATTTAAGCTTCACATACAGCATTTGTATTAGTCTTCTCTCACCTAAATTTAAGCTTCACTGTATGTGAGGTAGAAGTGTATCATAATCTTTATGGCATGAACAATACCAATGCATCATAAGTATTAACAGATGTAAAAACTCTATAGGGGGATGGCATGCATGAGTTCATTATAAATCAGAAGTGCACTTGTCCTCAAAATGTAAAGCTGGATGGGATCTTCCACTACATGTTTATTTCAGTTTATGATTAAAGTGGTGCAGCATAGAAATATGATTACTAACGATTTTGTAACTTCTCTCTGGATATTTACGAAGATTCCCTTAATGCAGATAGTATAGTATATGACCCAAATTATGTTCCCCTTATAGAGCAAATCCTGTTACTAAGACAATGTGATATTATATATTTTTCAAATATTCCATTCTGAACTTTTAACGAAGACTAATTTTATCTAACTCTTCCTCTATGAATACAATTTATAATAACTGATAACCCTCTCATTTACACATTAAATATCTGCCTTCATAAATAAATAAGAATATATGTTAATTAACTTTAATAAGCTAAACTCATCAGAAATTATTTTTGAGGTACATCAGATTTTTAAGAAGTCTTGAGGAGTACTATGAAATTCTAGCAAAGGCACTCCTCGGTGCATTACAATATAGTTTTCCTTTTTTCCTCTTTAAAAAAGTATACAAAATACCCTGCAAAATATTGGATTTTCTATGATTGAAGGCATGATCATATAGAATAGAGCATACCCATCCATTTTACAATTGGTCTTTATAAGCAGTCCATATATTCTCTTGTTCTGTTGGGTATAGAGTGTGTACATTGAAGCTGTACAGTATTTTGTGGTTCTCTTTTGCTGATGATAATGACTTCAAAGTGTAGTGCATACAAGTCTATCTATGCCCATATAAAAGGCAAAGGAAAAGCCTTATGGTGGAATGGTGTGTTTAATTATTCTTTGATTCTGTTTCTGTCTAACGTCTTCCTTTTCATACATAGTTCTTAAACAATCTTTTCATCAAATAATTTTATCATCAGTTTAAACAACTATTATAATTGTATCTATTAACCCACTGGAGTTAGGACGGTAAAAATGCATACCATGTCCACTGTGATTTGAATTTAATTAATTGCATTTACACATAGATGGCTCCATAAGTCCTATGTCACAGATCAGCCAATTACTAGTCCTACACTCTCACAAGATTATCCTTTTCCTAGACTTTTGGAAAAAAAACATTTTTTCATTCTTCATTGCTATTAGTACTGTTAATCTGATTACTATGAAAGCTTCCACTGCCATACTGAACAGCACGTCAAAGTGCATGCTAAGTCAGCTGCTCTAGAGAAAAATCAGAAATATGGAAAAGATAAACTTCTTTGCTTTTTATGTTTTTAGTTGCTTCATACACAATCTTTAGGTACTGAGGCTAAAGGCTAAAAAGAGCCTACTTTTGAAGGGATATTTCTCCTAAACAAATGATACCAGGCCAACAAGGAACATGAAAATTTAGCACCATAGGAGGGCAGGCTCATCCTTACGTGATGCCAAGACATCTTCCTGACATGAAGGGTGGTCTACCACGGCGTATCAGGATGTTATCCTGTCCTCAATGGGTTAATAACATTGAAATATAAATCTCAGTAAGAATAATAACATCATCAATACTAATAGCATTAGATGAAAAACATTTCTCTTGAAAGTTCAAGGAAAGGGGGTACCATATAAGTTCATATAGACCTACTAATTGGCTCCTTGCTGGCTGAGCATGTGTCGAGCCATTTACGCACAAACAAGGTTTACAAGACAAAATTACAGTGGACAGTAAATGTTACTGGGTTTCTTTTAAGACTATTAATATTATTATTATTATTATAATTATTATTTTTATTTTTTATTTATTTTTTTTATTTTTTTGTTATTTCTGTGTGGCTAAGAACATGCGCCCATTAAACCTTTGTTATAGTGCTATCAGTACACATTAAATTTGATTTAAGCCATTAAATTTAAGGAACATAACACCATCATACATTGAAAGAGGCCAATGCTATCAAATGTATATTGTACTACATAAGGGGATTCTATAATACTATAGTCATAAATAAACCACTAGCTTACTATTATTCAATCTTTTGTACAAAAAATATTCATCTTTATTCCCTATCATAGAACTTAATAGATATGTGACACATGACACATCTTTTCCTGATAGGCAGACTGAAAATCTAGCAAAAAAAGGTAGTGGTCAAGAAGAACGTCCATTTATTTTAAAGCTTAGAAGGCTAGTGCTGGAGCAAAGGAAAATACTAAACACAGAGATGCTAAGACCTGACAAAAACACATTTACATATATCAAACCTGAACCAATTTGACATCACCTATATTCTTATACATTCAAATTCAATCTCTTATGAATGCCAGAAGCCAGTTACCCCCCCCCCCTTAAAGGGCAATCTTACATCACAGCAACCTAAACAATATGATCTCATGCCTTACCAGGTTTAGGAGGTAGCTGAGGAGGTGATATCTGTGGTGGTGATGTGCTGGGTAGAGGAAGTCGGTCATCCCTTCTGTTTGCAGTGTCACCCTGTGCGTAAATTAATAAGTTCTATTAATTCAATTTGAACTAAAATAATACCACCATTGATGTGTATCTTTTATAAAGCAATATTGTCATAAATACTTGTGTAAAGTAAGATAAATAAGATGACAATCTATGAGTATAAGTGAACAAAGAAAATGAAGTAGTTCTGGAAGTAATAATACATCACTCACAAAACAGAAGCAGCACTGAGCAATTTATGTGACTATGTAATTTTAAGCAATTTTCTGATTACCGAGTCTCATCTGTGGGAATCATCAAAAAGATTATGTGTTACCCTCGTCATTCAGGACCACTTCAACAGAGCATGATTTCATCCAAACTCACTTTGCTTTTTTCTTCTCCAATGGTTATCGTGATCCGGTCTTTTTCTATGGAATTGATGCGCTCCTTATCTGCAGAGTTGATCCGTGTTTTATCCACTTTGCTAGTGATTTTATCGCCTTTAGGTTCAAGAGCAGGAGGTAGTCGGTGAGGTAGATCTCTGAAGTCCTTTACTTGACCTGTCAAAAAACCATAAATCAAATGGTGATCCATATATCCATCACTATTAAAAATTAAAAGCAAAACAACATCATCAAACACAAAAATGAAACTTAGGCAAATCTGAGTCTTATTCATCCATAAGAGAGCAGTTAACATTTCAAAGTTACCCTGAACACTTCATAATCCTTAGAATCAAAATGCAGATCTCCCAAAAACTAAATATTATTTAAGAGTACCAAAACTTCCAAGGACTTTTTCTAGAACTTCAAACGACTAAATTCCTACCATTTTCTTTTGGGGGTTCTTTGTTCTTGCTGACAGGCTGGAAGGCTGAGGATCCCGAGGACCCTAAGATCTTGGGCGATCCATTGCTGGTGGGTCCATCAGTGTCCTTCTTTGTCCCTGTGTCCTTTTTGAGGTCGGTTAGCTTGACCCCATACCCCATCCCTTGGATTGGTTTAGGTTTAATCTCTGTGGATAAATGGGAAAATAAATTAAAGAGGAGTTTCTGTGTTTATGGAAGCACTATGACCAAAATATCTCATCTGATTTGTGAGTTAAATTGAATAATGGTAACAAAGATATGAATGAATCACTAATCCTTTTTTATCTTTGGCAAAATCAGTATGTCTGATACTATAATAATTATAGACATTATGCATATATGTCTTCACAGTTTCATTAAATATAACCAAAATTTAAGCAAAATCCTGGAAATATATATATTTTTTCACAACACCAAGTAAAACCTTGGTACGAAGTGGTACCTTTTTCTTCACCGTTAATGTTGAGCTGATTGTTAATATTTTCAAGGGAGCTTGACTCAGGCTGCTTGGAATCACCTTCACTTTCCTCAAGACTTTCAACAAAATTTGATGGGAACATTCCAACCTGTATAGAAAGTACAAAATAAATATGATTATAAAAATTAAAGGGAACATGGAAAACTGTCAATTTTTCTTAGGCAAACAAACTGTGACTGATAACTTCTAAAAGAAATCCAAATAAAAATCTATTAACTTAGACCTAAAGGAAACAATTAATAAACATTATTTTTTCCTTCCTTATATAACGGATCACTAACCAATATTATAAAACATATAAACAACAAATTCAATAATGTTCAAAACGTTTCTTGCATCCTCTACCTGTCCGTCTAGCACGCCCTTCCACCAGCCCTCCTCCACCTCTTGCAATACCTCGATCGTCTGGCCAACACAAAGCGGTAACTCGTCGTCGTGTTGTGGTGCATAGCTGAACACTACACGACACCGACGACCACTCATCTCTGCCAAAGGGGATGATGGGTTATCTAGAAACCATCCAATAGAATTATTCAGTTACAGAGGATTCGTGCGAGAACGGTCATATGTACAGCTGTGTGAGGTATGTGAGTCAAGGTAAAACTAATTGGTTAATATTCTTCATTTTAGGTCTATTCCTACACATTTAATCTTTCATGCATGCCCAGCAAGATTCACCAAAAACAGAACTTGTAGAACTTACCTCTTTTTTGTACATTAGTCGTAGTCGTCAAGTTGGTGTCTGTAGAACCATTCTTAGGCTCTTTGGAGAGAACCTGCAAGAAAAAACAACAATCAGATTTTGTTGATTCCTTTCAAAAAATTATGAAAAACTAAACCATGTCATACAAAAGACTACCAGATAACATCTATAACATTCAGATGAACAGATGAATGTACATATCTATCAGGTACGCTGTTATGATAATAATGATAAAACAGCTAATAGTCACTTCATCAACGACAAAATAATAATAATAATGATAATAATAACAATAACTATAAGAAAAATAGTGATGATAGTGATGATGATTAACAACAATAAAGATAACAATAATGGTAATAATAATAATAATAATAATAATAATAATAATAATAATAATAACAAATAATGATAATAACATAATAATAATAATAATAATAATAATAATAATAATAATAATAACAATGATGATGATGATGATGATGATAATAATAATAATAATAATAATAATAATAATAATAATAATAATAACAATAACAACAACAACAACCACAAAACAATATTAGCAATAATAGAAATAATGATAATGATATTAATGATGATGATGATAAAGATAACAGTATACTAAAATAATAATAATAGCATCAATGTAATAAAATAATAATAGTAATGGTAAAAGATGAAAATAATAATAATAACAATAATATTACTGATCATGACAATAAAAATAACAAGGACACCACTTACAGCATTAATTAAAATAATGGCAACAATAACAATAAAAAACAAGAACAAAAATACTAATAACGACCTCAAAACAAGGTCAATGACAACAACGACAACAACAGCAATAACATAAACATGAAAAACAATACCATTATGGAATCATAAAGCGGATATCCTGTAACGTCAGAAATCACACGTAATACAATCCTCGTTGTAAAAATGGGGTTAAGATCTTCACAATTCATAAAAAAATAAAACGCATTTTGAATAATATCAGGCGAAAATAATAAGAAAAAAAAAGAAATATGAGAAATGAAACAGACAAAATGAAGGAAAGATATAGACTATGTGGAGAGAAATTGGTGAGAAAGAAAATAAATATGGGAAAAAAAGAAAAAAGACGAAAAAAAACGAAAGGAATAGATTAATGTTGAGAGAAACAGGTGAGAAAGGAAATGAATATGAAAAATGAAAAAAAAAAAAAAACGAAAGGAAAAAAGACATAAAAAGAAGGAAAGTGAGAAAGAGAAGATTCAGCCTTATTGCGCATCGCCCTTATTCCCCATCCATTCAGGTATATAAAAAAAATCAATATAACATCGAAACATAATAAATTCACAAGGAAGAGGATCCAGCACGCATCCTAGAGGTTCTGATCGGCTTCAAGTGGAATCCGCATTCTCACCCCAAGGCCTGCGGGTACCGTTTCCACTCCCTGCAACGGCCACCTCACTACACCGGCCATGTATAAGGATATTTCGTGTTTTGGAGCTCCACGAAGGAATAAAAGAAAGAGAGAGAGCGAACGAAACAGAGACAAAACCGAGTCTCGATGTGACTTGGCACTTTTTTTTTTTAAACCGAGATTCGCACGCCATGGTAAACTTTCCCGCGCTGAGAGTCCTCGATGCTCAATCAGCTATTTTCTTTCTGAACTGCTGAATGTGTAGAGAAAAAATGTTCTGATTCACCAACATTCCTTCCCGGATATTCCTTAAACTCGTTTTCGACCAACGGGAATCAACATCAACATCACACGTTGAAAATAAACAAACACAAACACCCTGAATCGAAATAAAACGAAACACAGCGTCTTCATTTTTATCCTTACGCAAAATGGGTATCTGTAGGCCATTCATGCCCTTTTTAACATAGTATTCCAGACACAAGAAGATCACGAGAGAAGTGTAGTGGATACAACAGGATTCATCATATCACTGGCTGTGAGTCACCACCACACCCGCGAGTACAGGTGTTTAGGGCACATGTGGACCTACACCTGTACACCCACTTTACTCTCACTAGGTCTTTGGATGTTCAACTTGTCCCCCTTTACAAACCGAGAGAAGAAAATAATAAGAAAATTGCCCCCCCCCCCCTCTTTGATAAGCGTACCCCCCCCCCCCTCCTCTTGAGGTATGTGAACAAATCCCACTCAACTCCGACAGGAACGAACGTACAAATCGTCCCCACAGTTTTAAAAAATTATATATATATTCCCCAGACGAAACAGGCGCCGTAAATCCCGAACAGACACACACGGCCGACACTCCGAGGCAAATGAAGTGGTTTGAAACGGCCAGCGAACCCTCAAGCGAATGTTCACTTAACTTCGGCGTGCAGTATTTCACCATCCCCCACCCACTCGCGCCCATCTCCCGCCGCGCTCCTTCTCTGTCGCCTTCCCTCTCCGCTCCTTTCTTCTTCCCTTCCCTCTCTTTCTTTCTGCTCCCTTTACTGATTCTATCTTCCTTTTTTTTCTTTTTCTTCTTTTTCTCCTTACTATTACTATTATTATTGCTTATCCTCTATTGCTTCTAATTACTAACTTCTACTACTTCTTGATTCTACTAATACTATTTACTATTTCTACGTCTTCCTCTGCATTTTCTCTCCACCTCTTAATCTTCCTATCCATCTTTCCTTTACTCTCTTTCTCCGTCTGTCTGCCTCTCTCCCCTTCCCGCCCTCCACCCTTCCCCTCCTCTCTCCCCTTCCCTCCCTCTCTCTCCTTCCCTCCCTCTCCCTCCCCCTCTCCCTCTCTCCCCTTCCCTCCCTCTCTCCCTCTCCCTCCCTCTCTCCCTCTCCCTCCCTGCTCATGCTTGTCTAGCAATCTCGCTGACCTGCCTTCGATCCTGCGCGCTGCCAGTGGATGATAACTCCAGCCATTCCTTGCACGTGGTGGCTGATTTAGAAGCAAATAAACAGTCGGCATGTCATAGCAAAGAAAATCCATTGTAACAAATGGAATTAAAACTAAATCTAAATCTAATCCAAACCTCTCTCTCTCCCTCACTCGCTCTCTCTTTCCCTCACTCCCTCTCTCTCTGTCTTTCTCTGTCTCCCTCCCTTTTTCTCTCTCCCTCCCTCTCACTCTGTCTTCCTCTGTCTCCCTCTCTCTCTCGCTCTCTCTCCCTCCTTCCCCCCCTCCCCCCCCCCCTCCCCCTCCCTCCCAACCTCGACCTCAA
>NC_091572.1:5775173-5777893 GCF_042767895.1 Penaeus vannamei
GGAGGTTGGGAGTGGAGTGAGAGGTTGGGAGTGGAGGGACAGGTTGTGAGTGGAGTGACAGGTTGTGAGTGGAGTGGGAGGTTGTGAGTGGAGTGAGAGGTTGTGAGTGGAGTGAGAGGTTCCGAGTGGAATGGGAGGTTGCGTGTGGAGTGGGAGGTTGTGAGTGGAGTGAGAGGTTGCGTGTGGAGTGGGGGGCTGCGCGTGGAGTAGAGCGTGAGTGGAGTAAGCTAAGATGTGAGTGGAATAGGCTAATAAACGAATGGAGTAGAATGTGAGTGAGGAGTTCGGTCTATGTGGAGTAGTGTGAGTACAGTAGAGTTCCAAGTGGAGTGGGACGTAGGTGGAGTAGAGTGTGAGTGGAACAGAATGCGAGAGAAATAGGGCGTGAATGGAGTAAAATTCGAATAAGGAGTTAGGTGCGTGTAGAAGAGAACATGAATGGAGTAGAGCCCAAGCGTAGTAGAGTGTGAGTAGATTAAAGTGTAGTAAGTGGAGTAAGGTGCGTGGAGGAGGAGCATGGGCGTGCAGAGTAGGAGTACGAGAGCTAGGAAGGGGCGTGGGCGTGCGGAGTAGGAGCACGAGAGCTAGGAAGGGGCGTGGGCGTGCGGAGTAGGAGCACGAGAGCTAGGAAGGGGCGTGGGCGTGAAGAGTAGGAGCACGAGAGCTAGGAAGGGGCGTGGGCGTGAAGAGTAGGAGCACGAGAGCTAGGAAGGGGCGTGGGCGTGCAGAGTAGGAGCACGAGAGCTAGGAAGGGGCGTGGGCGTGCAGAGTAGGAGCACGAGAGCTAGGAAGGGGCGTGGGCGTGCAGAGTAGGAGCACGAGAGCTAGGAAGGGGCGTGGGCGTGCGGAGTAGGAGCACGAGAGCTAGGAAGGGGCGTGGGCGTGCGGAGTAGGAGCACGAGAGCTAGGAAGGGGCGTGGGCGTGCAGAGTAGGAGCACGAGAGCTAGGAAGGGGCGTGGGCGTGCAGAGTAGGAGCACGAGAGCTAGGAAGGGGCGTGGGCGTGCAGAGTAGGAGCACGAGAGCTAGGAAGGGGCGTGGGCGTGCAGAGTAGGACCACGAGAGCTAGGAAGGGGCGTGGGCGTGAAGAGTAGGAGCACGAGAGCTAGGAAGGGGCGTGGGCGTGCAGAGTAGGAGCACGAGAGCTAGGAAGGGGCGTGGGCGTGCAGAGTAGGAGTACGAGAGCTAGGAAGGGGCGTGGGCGTGCAGAGTAGGAGCACGAGAGCTAGGAAGGGGCGTGGGCGTGCAGAGTAGGACCACGAGAGCTAGGAAGGGGCGTGGGCGTGAAGAGTAGGAGCACGAGAGCTAGGAAGGGGCGTGGGCGTGCAGAGTAGGAGCACGAGAGCTAGGAAGGGGCGTGGGCGTGCAGAGTAGGAGCACGAGAGCTAGGAAGGGGCGTGGGCGTGCAGAGTAGGACCACGAGAGCTAGGAAGGGGCGTGGGCGTGCAGAGTAGGGGCACGAGAGCTAGGAAGGGGCGTGGGCGTGCAGAGTAGGAGTACGAAAGCTAGGAAGGGGCGTGGGCGTGCAGAGTAGGAGCACGAGAGCTAGGAAGGGGCGTGGGCGTGCGGAGTAGGAGCACGAGAGCTAGGAAGGGGCGTGGGCGTGCAGAGTAGGAGCACGAGAGCTAGGAAGGGGCGTGGGCGAGCAGAGTAGGAGTACGAGAGGTAGGAAGGGGCGTGGGCGAGTAGAGTAGGAGTACGGGAGCTAGGAAGGGGCGTGGGCGTGCAGAGTAGGAGTACGAGAGGTAGGAAGGGGCGTGGGCGTGCAGAGTAGGAGCACGAGAGCTAAGAAGGGGCGTGGGCGTGGGCGTGGGCGTGGGCGTGAGAGGACCCGAGCGGCCTGGACGACGAGGGCATCGCTAGGCAACCGCCCCAGCACCTTCGGCTCGGAAGTGGCGGATCATCCACGCGACTCGCCCGCTTCCTCTCGCTCTCCGGCCCCTCCGACGCCATCTCCACCTCCCCCCCTTCCCTCCTCCCTCCTCTTCCCTCCTCCCTCCTCTTCCCTCTTCCCTGCTCCTCTTCCTTCATCCCCCTCTTCCCCTTCCCTCTTGCTTTTCCCTCCCCCTCTTCCCTCCTCCTCTTCCTTCCTCCCCCTCTTCCCTCCTTCCCTTCCTTCTTCCTCTTCCCTTCCCTCTTTCCCTTCCCTTCTCCTCTTCCCTCCTCCTCTTCCTTCCTCCCCCTCTTCCCTCCTCCTCTTCCTTCCTCCCCTTCCCTCCTCCATCCCTGCCCCGTTGCCCCGCCTCCTTCCCCTATCGCCAACACTCCTGCCATCTCCCTTCCAGCCTGGCGAGGAGGGAATCCGTTTGCTCTCGCCAGTGTCTATTTCGCACTGCTCTCTCTGTCCGGGAAGGCAAGCGGATAGATAGATAGGATAGACAAAAAGACAAACACACACGAACAAACACGCACACGCACACACACGAACAAACACAAACACGCAGACACACAATAACAAACACAAACACGCACACACACGAACAAACACAAACACGCAGACACACAATAACAAACGCAAACACGCACACACACGAACAAACACAAACACGCAGACACACAATAACAAACGCAAACACGCACACACACGAGCAAACACAAACACAACCGAACCCCCCCCCCCCCGCCTTATTAGCCCACTACAACCCAATTCCATAAACTCAAACTCACCAAAAAAAAAACTGATCAAAAAAAAACCTAAATTTTCGTCGGAATCCAAACCTG
>NC_091572.1:5778393-5820893 GCF_042767895.1 Penaeus vannamei
CTCTCCCCCCCCCTTCGCCTTCCCCCCTCCCCTCCCCTCCATCGGTATTCTTACCTAAGTAAAGCCTTTTTTTTTTTTTTTTTTTTGGTAGAGCTTTCCCCCCCCCCCCTTCCGTCGCTTCGGAGAGCTCGAAGTAGGAAGTTTGACGCCGCATTGATGCATGTGGCCCGTCGCTGGGGCTGGCTTTGCATGCGTGCCTCGGTCCTTCGCCGCGCAGCCTTGGGTCGGCGAGTCTCTCTCTCTCTCTATCTGTGTGTATCTGTCTCGCGAATCTGTCTATCTGTCGATCTCTCTTTCTGGCTCTCTGGCTCTTTCTTTCTTTCTTTCTCTCTGGTTCTCTTTCTTTCTGGCTCTCTGGCTCTCTTTCTTTCTTTCTCTCTGGCTCTCTTTCTTTCTGGCTCTCTGGCTCTCTTTCTTTCTTTCTCTCTGGCTCTCTTTCTTTCTATCTGGCTCTCTTTCTTTCTGTCTCGCTCTCTTTCTCTCTGTCTCTGTCTGTCTGTCTGTCTGTCTCTCTCTCTCTCTCTCTCTCTCTCTCTCTCTCTCTCTCTCTCTCTCTCTCTCTCTCTCTCTTTCTCTCTCTCTCTCTCTCTCTCTCTCTCTATATATATATATATATATATATATATATATATATATATATATATATATATATATATATATATATATATATATATCAGCCTGGTTGTTTGTTTGTTTGTTTGTTAGGAAAAGTGTGGGATTTTTATAACGGAATTACGTGTGTATTTTTGTCTGTCTGTCTGTCATCCTTGCGCAACCGTGTATTTGCGAATATCTCGGTCTGGTTACTTGTTCGTGTGTTTTGTTTGTTTGTTTGTTAACTATTATCGTAACGGAATCAGGAACTCTTTCGTGGCACTGCATCAGATTTCTATTTATCGACGCTTGTTTGTTTTGTATAGATTGTCCGAGAGAATAAAAACATGGAGGTGAACTTACTGTATAGTTTTGTAGTAAATACAGTAGGTTGTTAGATTTGATAATGAATGCAACAGTATATTAAGTGCAGCAAGTCGTAGGATTTTGGCAGGGGCTTAGGAGCAGCACCTGTACGTATTACAAGGGAAAGTATTGTTGCCTTGATTTACGATCGTGAAAACGTGGAAATAATCACGGAAGCAAAACGGGAAAGCATAAATAAACCGTAAATGTATAGCAGTGGGCGGTAGGCGGGAGCTGTGAAGGGCGACGAAAGTGCGACAGGTTTGGATTCCGACGAAAATTTAGGTTATTTCTTGATCAGTTTATTTTTTGATGAGTTTGAGGTTATGGAATTGGGTTGTAGTGGGCTAATAAGGCGGGGGGGGGGGGGTTCGGTTGTGTTTGTGTTTGCTCGTGTGTGTGCGTGTTTTGCGTTTGTTATTGTGTGTCTGCGTGTTTGTGTTTGTTCGTGTGTGTGCGCGTGTTTCAGTGTTTGTTATTGTGTGTCTGCGTGTTTGTGTTTGTTCGTGTGTGTGCGTGTTTGTGTTTGTTATTGTGTGTCTGCGTGTTTGTGTTTGTTCGTGTGTGTGTGCGTGTGTGCGTGTTTGTTCGTGTGTGTTTTGTCTTTGTCTATCCTATCTATCTATCCGCTTGCCGTCTTCCCGGATGAGAGAAAGCAGTGCGAAATAGACACTGGCGAGAGCAAACGGATTCCTCCTCCTCGCTCAGGCTGGAAGGAGATGGCAGGAGTGTTGGCGATAGGGGAAGGAGGCGGGGGCAGCAGGGCAGGGGATGGAGGAGGGAAGGGGAGGAAGGAAGAGGAGGGAGGAGAAGAAGGTAGTGAAGCAAGAGGAGGAGGGAAGAGGAGAAGGGAAGGAAGAGGGAAGGGAAGAGGAAGAAGGAAGGAAAGGAGGGAAGAGGGGAGGAAGGAAGAGGAGGAGGGAAGAGGGGGAGGGAAAAGCAAGAGGGAAGGGGGGAAAAGGGGGGGGATGAAGGGAAGAGGAGCAGGGAAGAGGGAAGAGGAGGGAGGAGGGAAGAGGAGGGAGGAGGGAAGGGGGTAGAGGTGGAGACGGCGTCGGAGGGGCCGGAGTGCGAAGGAAGCGGGTTAAGAGTCGCGTGGATGATCCGCCACTTCCGAGCCCGAAGTGGTGCTGGGAGCGGTTGCCCAGCGACCCTCTGCCGTCCCAGGCCGCTCGGGTCCTCTCACGCGCCACGCCCACGCCCCACGCCCACGCCCCTTCTTAGCTCTTAGCTCTCGTGCTCCTAGCTCTGTACGCCCACGCCACCTTCCTACCTCTCGTACTCTCTACTCTGCACGCCCACGCCCCCTTCCTAGCTCCCGTACTCCTACTCTACTCGCCCACGCCCCCTTCCTACCTCTCGTACTCCTACTCTGCTCGCCCCCGCCCCTTCCTAGCTCTCGTGCTCCTACTCTGCACGCCCACGCCCCTTCCTAGCTCTGCGCTGCTCCTACTCCGCACGCCCACGCCCCTTCCTAGCTCTCGTGCTCCTACTCTGCACGCCCGCGCCCCTTCCTAGCTTTCGTACTCCTGGCTCTGCACGCCCACGCGCCCCTTCCTAGCTCTCGTGCCCCTGCCTCTGCACGCCCACGCCCCTTCCTAGCCTCCTCGTGGTCCTACTCTGCACGCCCACGCCCCTTCCTAGCTCTCGTGCTCCTACTCTGCACGCCCACGCCCCTTCCTAGCTCTCCGTGCTCCTACTCTGCACGCCCCACGCCCCTTCCCCTAGCTCTCGTGCTCCTACTCTTCACGCCCACGCCCCTTCCTAGCTCTCGTGGTCCTACTCTGCACGCCCACGCCCCTTCCTAGCTCCTCGTGCTCCTACTCTGCACGCCCGCGCCCCTTCCTAGCTCTTCGTACTCCTACTCTGCTACGCCCCACGCCCCCCTTCCCTAGCTCTCGTGCTCCTACTCTTAATGCACGCCCACGCCCCCTTCCTAGCTCTCGTGCTCCTACTCTTCACGCCCACGCCCCTTCCTAGCTCTCGTGGTCCTACTCTGCACGCCCACGCCCCTTCCTAGCTCTCCTCGTGCTCCTACTCTGCACGCCCACGCCCCTTCCTACAGCTCTCGATGCTCCTACTCTGCACGCCCACGCCCCTTCCTAGCTCTCGTGCTCCTACTCTGCACGCCCACGCCCCCTTCCTAGCTCTCGTGCTCCTACTCCGCACGCCCACGCCCCTTCCTAGCTCTCGTGCTCCTACTCCGCACGCCCACGCCCCTTCCTAGCTCTCGTGCTCCTACTCTGCACGCCGCACGTCCTTCCTAGCTCTCGTGTCACTCCTACTCTGCACGCCCACGCCCCTTCCACAGCTCTCGTGCTCCTACTCTGCACGCCCACGCCCCTTCCTAGCTCTCGTGCTCCTACTCTTCACGCCCACGCCCCTTCTAGCTCCATTTCGTGCTCCTACTCTTCACGCCCACGCCTTCTTCTAGCTAGCTCCTCGTGCTCCTACTCCGCACGCCCACGCGCCCCTTCCTAGCTCTCGTGCTCCTACTCCGCACGCCCACGCCCCTTCCTAGCTCTCGTACTCCTACTCTGCACGCCCATGCTCCTCCTCCACGCACCTTACTCCACTTACTACACTTTAATCTACTCACACTCTACTACGCTTGGAGGCTCCTACTCCATTCATGTTCTCTTCTACACGCACCTAACTCCTTATCTCGAATCTTTACTCCATTCACGCCCTATTTACTCTCGCATTCTGTTCCACTCACACTCTACTCCACCTACGTCCCACTCCACTTGGAACTCTACTGTACTCACACTACTCCACATAGACCGAAACTCCCTCACTCACATTCTACTCCATTCGTTTATTAGCCTATGTCTCCACTCACATCTCTTAGCTTACTCCACTACACGCTCTTACTCCACGCGCAGCCCCCCACTCCACACGCAACCTCTCACTCCCACTCACAACCTCCCACTCCACACGCAACCTCCCATCTCCACTCGGAACCTCTCACTCCACATCACAACCTCTCACTCCACTCACCAACCTCCCACTCCACTCCACAACAACTGTCACCTCCACTCACAACCTGTCACTCCACTCCCAACCTCTCACTCCACTCCCAAGCCTCCCACTCCACTCACAACTCCTCTCACTCCACTCCCAACCTCCCACTCCACTCACAACCTCTCACTCCACTCACAACCTCTCACCTCCACTCCCAACCTCCCACTCCACTTCCCAAGCCTCTCACTCCACTCACAACCTCCCACTCCCACTCACAACCTCCCACTCCACTCCCAACCTCTCACTCCACTCCCAACTTCTCACTCCACTCACAACCTCCCACTCAAAGCCAACTCTCACTCCACTCACAACCTCCCACTCCACTCCCAAGCTCCCACTCAAAGCCAACCTCTCACTCCACTCCCAACCTCCCACTCAAAACCAACTCTCTCCCACTTCCACTCACAACCTCTCACTCCACTCCGCACTCCGACGTCGTGTCCTCGCATTCGTTCGTGTCTGCCTCGCTTTGCTTGCTTGTTCTTGGTGTTCTTCTCTTTCGTGCTTTTGTTCACGGGGTCTTCGTTCATTTCACTCTCTCTTCCCTCTCTTCGTTCTCGCCTCCTTTCCCGGGCGCCTTTGCTAGTTGTTACTCGCTTTCTAGACACTCTCTGATTTTTTTTCTTCTTCTTCTTCTTCTTCTTCTTCTTCTTCTTCTTCTTAGTCTTCTCGTCTTTCTTCTTCGTCTTCTTCTTCTTCTTCTTCTTCTTCTTCTTCTTCTTCTAAATCTTCTTCTTCTTCTGCTTCGTCTTCTTCTTTCTACTTATTTGTCTTTTTCTTCTTCTTCTTCTTCTTCTTCTTCTTCTGGGGGGGAAGAGAAAGGAGTAATCAGACAGTCAGATATGTAAACACATACGCACTAAGATAATTTACTTTTTATTGGAGAGGCAAACACGAAGCAATTGATCGAGTAAAACAAAAAAAGCAAAAACAAAAAAAAAAGAGAAAAGAAGAAAGAAAAAGAAAAAAACAGGGGAAGACAAACGCAAATATCAACGAATACAAAAGGACAGATAGATGAAAGAGATAGAAAAACAGGATAGGAAGATAGATAGGTAGATAGGATAGGAAGTTCCAAAATCCGATCGTTTCCCCGCAACAGATCCTGCTGCCATGGCGGAAGCTTGGCGACCGGGATTAAGGGGGAAAGGGGGGGGAGGGGAGAGAGGGATAGGGAGGGCGTGGGGGAGATAGGGAGGGAGGGGGAGATTCGACCCCCCGGTAAAAAAAAAAAAACTCCCCCCGAATTAATCTCGGGAAAACCGGAAGGGAAGGCCAGCGAAAAGGAAGTGGGGGTCTTCGGTGGCCCGAGGGAACTGCCGTGGTTAGCTGCGGGCGTGGAGAGGTGGAGGCGGGAAGCGGGGAGCGGGGCGGTCTCCCCTCGGTGGGTTGGGGTGTGGGTGAGTGTGGAGGGTGTGTGGTGGCGCCCCCGCAGGTGGGTTTGGGAGGTGGGATATCCTGGTCTGTGTGTGTGCGTGTGTGTGTGTGTGTGCGTGTGTGTGTGTGTGTGCGCGTGTGTATGTGAGTGTGTGTGTGTGTGTGTGTGTTTGTGTGCGTGTGTGTGTGCGTGTGTGTGTGTGTGTGTGTGTGTATGTGTGTGTGTGTGCGCGCGAGTGCGTATGTGTATATGTGTGGGTGGGTGGGCGGGTGGTATTAGGATGGGTGTGTGTGGATGCGTTTAGAGTTGATGTGTGCGTGTGTATGTATGTGTGTGTGTGTGTCGGTACGTACGTGCGACAGCTGAGGGAGAGCACCATGGAGGCGATCGTGAGGCTGTTGTGTGGATCCTGTGCAAGGTTACATGAGACGGCGAAGGCGGCAAGAGTCGGGGTCTGTTTTGACACGGGGCGGGGATATGGACCCTTACATGGCCGAGTTATAATTACGAGAGAGTAGAGCGAGTCTCTGAGGGGCTTATAGTATATTTAGCGACAAAAAAGCACAGGAGCCTTCGAGTCCGCTGTGGCGGCGTGGCTCCGTGACTGGTGTAAATAAACACCTGAGGCTGAAGTCAAAGGGTTGGAGAGGGAGGGAGGGGGAAGGGGGAGGGAGAGGGAGAGGGAGAGGGAGAGGGAGAGGGGAGTGAGAAGGGGAGAAAGAGTGGAGTGAGAAGGGGAGGAAGAGGGAGAGGGAGGAGAGAACGGGAGGAAGAGTGAGAGGGAGAGGGAGTGAGAAGGGGAGGAAGAGAGAGAGAGAGTGGACGTGGAGAATATACGCGGGGAGAGAGAGAGATAGTGGGAGGGGAGAAGTGGAGGAAGAAAAAGAGAGAGAGGAAGTGAGAAGGGAAATAGAGTGAGAGTGGTAGTGAGAAAGGGGAAGGAAGAGTGAAAGTGGGGTGTGGGAGTGAGAGAGGGGAGCAGACAGAGGGAGAGGGAATGAGGAAGTGAGAAAGAGAGGAGAGAGGCATCGTAAATCCCCGGGGAGGAAAAGGATGGGGGAGGGAGGGAGAGGGACTATCCTCCCCCCCTCCCCCTCCCCTCTTCCCCCCTTCTCCTTTGCGTCCTCACAACCACGTCTCCGTCACGTCGTCCAGCTGCCACCCTCGTCAGTGCTTTTAACCCTGCTACTGCCATGACAGCTTCGTCGACGTCGCCTCTGACATGATTGACGGCTCGGATCGTCACGTTTCTTTCTTGCTTTTTCTTTCTTTGTTTGTTTTTCTTTTCTTGTTTTTTTCTTTCTCACTTTCTTGCTTCTCTTTCTTTCATTCTATATTTATTTTTCCTTTCTCACTTTCTTGCATTTTTTTCTTTCATTCTTTCTTTTTCTTTTCCTTCTTTCTTACTGTCTTTCTTTTTTATTTTTCTTTCTTTCTTTCTTTCTTTCTTTCTCTCTTTTTCTTTTTTTGAAATCCAATAGGTGTTTCGTCTCAGTCGGCAGAACCGCCGCTTTCACCTCGCAGATGTGATACGCAATATAATTTCAATAACCGAGCGAAATGTCGGGATTGTGAAATGGAAACTTTCGTAAATAAGGGTTTTGTGAATGAATTTCGCTGATCTTGAAACTTCGGGGATACGGGAGTAAATATTAGGGGATACGGGGGGGTAAATCTTCGGTTATACGGGGATAGATATTCGGGGAATACGGGAGTAGATATTTGAGGATACGGGGGTAAATATTAGGGGATACGGGAGTAAATATTAGGGGATACGGGGGGTAAATCTTCGGTTATACGGGGGTAGATATTCGGGGATACGGGAGTAGATATTCGGGCATACGGGAGTAGATATTAGGGGATACGAGGGTAAATCTTCGGGGGTACGGGAGTAAATGTTTGAGGATACGGCAGTAAATACTCGGGGATACGAGAGTAAATATTTCCTAGAAGATTGGGAAAACGTGGTCAGATATATTTGCATATTTGCTTCAAATTCGTCGGATTGTGAGTTGAAATATTAAAAGCGCCTACATCCGTTTTCCTTGTTTTTTTTTTTTGTGGAGAAAGTGATCAATTTTCAGCGTGACTGTAGATTCTGGAATAGTTCGATTATAATTCAAAAAGGAAAAGCGAAAGGAAAGTGAGGGAAAGTAAATAGTGATAGTGCCCAATAAGCGTGACATTCGCGATGTTGCATAAAATAATCGATTTAGTATGGAAATGAAAGCGATTTTTATGTGTATGTGTGTGTGTGTGAGAGAGAGAGAGAGAGAGAGAGAGAGAGAGAGAGAGAGAGAGAGAGAGAGAGAGAGAGTGATGACTCGCGAATCACACTCCGGATGATGGTACCCCCCCCCCCCCACCCTCCCGCGTGCAAGTTGACTGCGTTTTATCCGTCTAAAGGTCAATACGACCCTTAATAATCGTCGTTATGGGTACCTCCGCGTTCCGTTACCGGGCTGGAGATCGTTTTACTTAGTAGAGCGAGCAGACTGTCGTGGGGATGTTTTTTTTTCTCTCTCTCTCTATCTATCTCCCACTCTCTCTCTCTCTCTCTCTCTCTCTCTCTCTCTCTCTCTCTCTCTCTCTCTCTCTCTCTCTCTCTCTCTCTCTCTCTCTCTCTCTCTCTCTCTCTCTCTTTCTTTCTTTCTTTGTCGATCTGCCTCTGTCTCCTTGTTTTCTTATTTGTCCATCCCCATTCCCCATTATCTCTACACGCACAAACACACACACACACACACACACACACACACACACACACACACACACACACACACACACACACACACACACACACACACACACACACACACACACACACGCAGTGTATATATACGTGTGTGTGTGTTGATGTATATGCGGATATACGTCAAGCGCCCCAGCCGTCTGCACTTCCTCCAGAGTGCGAGGCGCCACCGCCCGCACCCCCGGAGGCGCAAGACCCTCGGCCAGGGTCGCGGCGATCCCCAGGGGCCCTTTCAGCCTCGTCGGCCCTTCAGCGTCGCAAGGGCACGGGGATCGGGAGTCACAGGCGCCCGTCGTCACCGGCAGGCCTTCGCCATCACGCCCGTGGCCCCGTCGGGTCTCGGATCGGGGCGCTACGACATGGAGGCGCGGCGGGCGTGGTGTCCCGACGGCGATCACGGACGCCCGCCCGCCCGCACCCCCTTTCGAGAGGCCGGCCCGTCGCGCCTCGGCGGATGACCTTAACAGACACCTCGCGGGGCTTAATGACAGTCTTGGGCAATGTCGTGCGGGGGAGCGCCGTGTCCCGGCCCTGAAGAGCTTGCTTAGGGTCTGGACCGAAGACTGTATGTGATATAGTCTTTGCTAAGGACATTCAGGACCGTCCGTCTATCCATCCATTCATCCAACCATTCATCCATCCATATATCCATTAGTTCATCCATCTATCTATCCATTCATCCATTAATCCATCCATCTGTCTATCCATTCATCCATTAATCCATCCATCTGTCTATCCATTCATCCATCCATCCATCCATCCGCCTCCTCCCCTGCCCTGCGAGTCGCCCGATAGACCGCGAGAGCCCCCCTCGCGGATCGGCCGGAGTCCCTGGCAACCCGTCGCGGTAATCCTAAACGGCGTCTCCCGCGAGTCCTGCAGGTGGCGCCCCCAACGCACTTGCGCCGGGCGTCCGATTTCGCAAATAAACGGACGGCGCGGCGATTTTTTTTTTTTTTTTTTTTTTTTTTTTTGGGGGGGGGGGGGGGGTAGCGTCGAGAGCGCGATCGTCGGGACGCCACAAGGAATGACAGTCTGGGCGGGTTTGGCCTCCAGATTTTTCCACTTGAGGTCGAGGTTGGGAGGGAGGGGGGGGGGGGGGGAGGGGGGGAAGGAGGGAGAGACAGCGAGAGAGAGAGGGAGACAGAGGAAGACAGAGTGAGAGGGAGGGAGAGAGAAAAAGGGAGGGAGACAGAGAAAGACAGAGAGAGAGGGAGTGAGGGAAAGAGAGAGCGAGTGAGGGAGAGAGAGAGGTTTGGATTAGATTTAGATTTAGTTTTAATTCCATTTGTTACAATGGATTTTCTTTGCTGTGACATGCTGTCTGTTTTATTTGCCTCTAAACCACCCCCTTTGTGCAAGGGATGGCCGGGGTTACCATCCACTGGCAGCGCGCAGGATCGAAGGCAGGTCAGCGAGATTGCTAGACAAGCATGAGCAGGGAGGGAGAGGGAGAGAGGGAGGGAGAGGGAGAGAGGGAGGGAAGGGGAGAGAGGGAGAAGGGGAGGGAGAGGGAGGGAAGGAGAGAGAGGGAGGGAAGGGGAGAGAGGAGGGGAAGGGTGGAGGGCGGGAAGGGGAGAGAGGCAGACAGACGGAGAAAGAGAGTAAAGGAAAGATGGATAGGAAGATTAAGAGGTGGAGAGAAAATGCAGAGGAAGACGTAGAAATAGTAAATAGTATTAGTAGAATCAAGAAGTAGTAGAAGTTAGTAATTAGAAGCAATAGAGGATAAGCAATAATAATAGTAATAGTAAGGAGAAAAAGAAGAAAAAGAAAAAAAAGGAAGATAGAATCAGTAAAGGGAGCAGAAAGAAAGAGAGGGAAGGGAAGAAGAAAGGAGCGGAGAGGGAAGGCGACAGAGAAGGAGCGCGGCGGGAGATGGGCGCGAGTGGGTGGGGGATGGTGAAATACTGCACGCCGAAGTTAAGTGAACATTCGCTTGAGGGTTCGCTGGCCGTTTCAAACCACTTCATTTGCCTCGGAGTGTCGGCCGTGTGTGTCTGTTCGGGATTTACGGCGCCTGTTTCGTCTGGGGAATATATATATAATTTTTTAAAACTGTGGGGACGATTTGTACGTTCGTTCCTGTCGGAGTTGAGTGGGATTTGTTCACATACCTCAAGAGGAGGGGGGGGGGGGGGTACGCTTATCAAAGAGGGGGGGGGGGGCAATTTTCTTATTATTTTCTTCTCTCGGTTTGTAAAGGGGGACAAGTTGAACATCCAAAGACCTAGTGAGAGTAAAGTGGGTGTACAGGTGTAGGTCCACATGTGCCCTAAACACCTGTACTCGCGGGTGTGGTGGTGACTCACAGCCAGTGATATGATGAATCCTGTTGTATCCACTACACTTCTCTCGTGATCTTCTTGTGTCTGGAATACTATGTTAAAAAGGGCATGAATGGCCTACAGATACCCATTTTGCGTAAGGATAAAAATGAAGACGCTGTGTTTCGTTTTATTTCGATTCAGGGTGTTTGTGTTTGTTTATTTTCAACGTGTGATGTTGATGTTGATTCCCGTTGGTCGAAAACGAGTTTAAGGAATATCCGGGAAGGAATGTTGGTGAATCAGAACATTTTTTCTCTACACATTCAGCAGTTCAGAAAGAAAATAGCTGATTGAGCATCGAGGACTCTCAGCGCGGGAAAGTTTACCATGGCGTGCGAATCTCGGTTTAAAAAAAAAAAGTGCCAAGTCACATCGAGACTCGGTTTTGTCTCTGTTTCGTTCGCTCTCTCTCTTTCTTTTATTCCTTCGTGGAGCTCCAAAACACGAAATATCCTTATACATGGCCGGTGTAGTGAGGTGGCCGTTGCAGGGAGTGGAAACGGTACCCGCAGGCCTTGGGGTGAGAATGCGGATTCCACTTGAAGCCGATCAGAACCTCTAGGATGCGTGCTGGATCCTCTTCCTTGTGAATTTATTATGTTTCGATGTTATATTGATTTTTTTTATATACCTGAATGGATGGGGAATAAGGGCGATGCGCAATAAGGCTGAATCTTCTCTTTCTCACTTTCCTTCTTTTTATGTCTTTTTTCCTTTCGTTTTTTTTTTTTTTTCATTTTTCATATTCATTTCCTTTCTCACCTGTTTCTCTCAACATTAATCTATTCCTTTCGTTTTTTTTCGTCTTTTTTCTTTTTTTCCCATATTTATTTTCTTTCTCACCAATTTCTCTCCACATAGTCTATATCTTTCCTTCATTTTGTCTGTTTCATTTCTCATATTTCTTTTTTTTTCTTATTATTTTCGCCTGATATTATTCAAAATGCGTTTTATTTTTTTATGAATTGTGAAGATCTTAACCCCATTTTTACAACGAGGATTGTATTACGTGTGATTTCTGACGTTACAGGATATCCGCTTTATGATTCCATAATGGTATTGTTTTTCATGTTTATGTTATTGCTGTTGTTGTCGTTGTTGTCATTGACCTTGTTTTGAGGTCGTTATTAGTATTTTTGTTCTTGTTTTTTATTGTTATTGTTGCCATTATTTTAATTAATGCTGTAAGTGGTGTCCTTGTTATTTTTATTGTCATGATCAGTAATATTATTGTTATTATTATTATTTTCATCTTTTACCATTACTATTATTATTTTATTACATTGATGCTATTATTATTATTTTAGTATACTGTTATCTTTATCATCATCATCATTAATATCATTATCATTATTTCTATTATTGCTAATATTGTTTTGTGGTTGTTGTTGTTGTTATTGTTATTATTATTATTATTATTATTATTATTATTATTATTATTATTATCATCATCATCATCATCATCATTGTTATTATTATTATTATTATTATTATTATTATTATTATTATTATGTTATTATCATTATTTGTTATTATTATTATTATTATTATTATTATTATTATTATTATTATTACCATTATTGTTATCTTTATTGTTGTTAATCATCATCACTATCATCACTATTTTTCTTATAGTTATTGTTATTATTATCATTATTATTATTATTTTGTCGTTGATGAAGTGACTATTAGCTGTTTTATCATTATTATCATAACAGCGTACCTGATAGATATGTACATTCATCTGTTCATCTGAATGTTATAGATGTTATCTGGTAGTCTTTTGTATGACATGGTTTAGTTTTTCATAATTTTTTGAAAGGAATCAACAAAATCTGATTGTTGTTTTTTCTTGCAGGTTCTCTCCAAAGAGCCTAAGAATGGTTCTACAGACACCAACTTGACGACTACGACTAATGTACAAAAAAGAGGTAAGTTCTACAAGTTCTGTTTTTGGTGAATCTTGCTGGGCATGCATGAAAGATTAAATGTGTAGGAATAGACCTAAAATGAAGAATATTAACCAATTAGTTTTACCTTGACTCACATACCTCACACAGCTGTACATATGACCGTTCTCGCACGAATCCTCTGTAACTGAATAATTCTATTGGATGGTTTCTAGATAACCCATCATCCCCTTTGGCAGAGATGAGTGGTCGTCGGTGTCGTGTAGTGTTCAGCTATGCACCACAACACGACGACGAGTTACCGCTTTGTGTTGGCCAGACGATCGAGGTATTGCAAGAGGTGGAGGAGGGCTGGTGGAAGGGCGTGCTAGACGGACAGGTAGAGGATGCAAGAAACGTTTTGAACATTATTGAATTTGTTGTTTATATGTTTTATAATATTGGTTAGTGATCCGTTATATAAGGAAGGAAAAAATAATGTTTATTAATTGTTTCCTTTAGGTCTAAGTTAATAGATTTTTATTTGGATTTCTTTTAGAAGTTATCAGTCACAGTTTGTTTGCCTAAGAAAAATTGACAGTTTTCCATGTTCCCTTTAATTTTTATAATCATATTTATTTTGTACTTTCTATACAGGTTGGAATGTTCCCATCAAATTTTGTTGAAAGTCTTGAGGAAAGTGAAGGTGATTCCAAGCAGCCTGAGTCAAGCTCCCTTGAAAATATTAACAATCAGCTCAACATTAACGGTGAAGAAAAAGGTACCACTTCGTACCAAGGTTTTACTTGGTGTTGTGAAAAAATATATATATTTCCAGGATTTTGCTTAAATTTTGGTTATATTTAATGAAACTGTGAAGACATATATGCATAATGTCTATAATTATTATAGTATCAGACATACTGATTTTGCCAAAGATAAAAAAGGATTAGTGATTCATTCATATCTTTGTTACCATTATTCAATTTAACTCACAAATCAGATGAGATATTTTGGTCATAGTGCTTCCATAAACACAGAAACTCCTCTTTAATTTATTTTCCCATTTATCCACAGAGATTAAACCTAAACCAATCCAAGGGATGGGGTATGGGGTCAAGCTAACCGACCTCAAAAAGGACACAGGGACAAAGAAGGACACTGATGGACCCACCAGCAATGGATCGCCCAAGATCTTAGGGTCCTCGGGATCCTCAGCCTTCCAGCCTGTCAGCAAGAACAAAGAACCCCCAAAAGAAAATGGTAGGAATTTAGTCGTTTGAAGTTCTAGAAAAAGTCCTTGGAAGTTTTGGTACTCTTAAATAATATTTAGTTTTTGGGAGATCTGCATTTTGATTCTAAGGATTATGAAGTGTTCAGGGTAACTTTGAAATGTTAACTGCTCTCTTATGGATGAATAAGACTCAGATTTGCCTAAGTTTCATTTTTGTGTTTGATGATGTTGTTTTGCTTTTAATTTTTAATAGTGATGGATATATGGATCACCATTTGATTTATGGTTTTTTGACAGGTCAAGTAAAGGACTTCAGAGATCTACCTCACCGACTACCTCCTGCTCTTGAACCTAAAGGCGATAAAATCACTAGCAAAGTGGATAAAACACGGATCAACTCTGCAGATAAGGAGCGCATCAATTCCATAGAAAAAGACCGGATCACGATAACCATTGGAGAAGAAAAAAGCAAAGTGAGTTTGGATGAAATCATGCTCTGTTGAAGTGGTCCTGAATGACGAGGGTAACACATAATCTTTTTGATGATTCCCACAGATGAGACTCGGTAATCAGAAAATTGCTTAAAATTACATAGTCACATAAATTGCTCAGTGCTGCTTCTGTTTTGTGAGTGATGTATTATTACTTCCAGAACTACTTCATTTTCTTTGTTCACTTATACTCATAGATTGTCATCTTATTTATCTTACTTTACACAAGTATTTATGACAATATTGCTTTATAAAAGATACACATCAATGGTGGTATTATTTTAGTTCAAATTGAATTAATAGAACTTATTAATTTACGCACAGGGTGACACTGCAAACAGAAGGGATGACCGACTTCCTCTACCCAGCACATCACCACCACAGATATCACCTCCTCAGCTACCTCCTAAACCTGGTAAGGCATGAGATCATATTGTTTAGGTTGCTGTGATGTAAGATTGCCCTTTAAGGGGGGGGGGGTAACTGGCTTCTGGCATTCATAAGAGATTGAATTTGAATGTATAAGAATATAGGTGATGTCAAATTGGTTCAGGTTTGATATATGTAAATGTGTTTTTGTCAGGTCTTAGCATCTCTGTGTTTAGTATTTTCCTTTGCTCCAGCACTAGCCTTCTAAGCTTTAAAATAAATGGACGTTCTTCTTGACCACTACCTTTTTTTGCTAGATTTTCAGTCTGCCTATCAGGAAAAGATGTGTCATGTGTCACATATCTATTAAGTTCTATGATAGGGAATAAAGATGAATATTTTTTGTACAAAAGATTGAATAATAGTAAGCTAGTGGTTTATTTATGACTATAGTATTATAGAATCCCCTTATGTAGTACAATATACATTTGATAGCATTGGCCTCTTTCAATGTATGATGGTGTTATGTTCCTTAAATTTAATGGCTTAAATCAAATTTAATGTGTACTGATAGCACTATAACAAAGGTTTAATGGGCGCATGTTCTTAGCCACACAGAAATAACAAAAAAATAAAAAAAATAAATAAAAAATAAAAATAATAATTATAATAATAATAATAATATTAATAGTCTTAAAAGAAACCCAGTAACATTTACTGTCCACTGTAATTTTGTCTTGTAAACCTTGTTTGTGCGTAAATGGCTCGACACATGCTCAGCCAGCAAGGAGCCAATTAGTAGGTCTATATGAACTTATATGGTACCCCCTTTCCTTGAACTTTCAAGAGAAATGTTTTTCATCTAATGCTATTAGTATTGATGATGTTATTATTCTTACTGAGATTTATATTTCAATGTTATTAACCCATTGAGGACAGGATAACATCCTGATACGCCGTGGTAGACCACCCTTCATGTCAGGAAGATGTCTTGGCATCACGTAAGGATGAGCCTGCCCTCCTATGGTGCTAAATTTTCATGTTCCTTGTTGGCCTGGTATCATTTGTTTAGGAGAAATATCCCTTCAAAAGTAGGCTCTTTTTAGCCTTTAGCCTCAGTACCTAAAGATTGTGTATGAAGCAACTAAAAACATAAAAAGCAAAGAAGTTTATCTTTTCCATATTTCTGATTTTTCTCTAGAGCAGCTGACTTAGCATGCACTTTGACGTGCTGTTCAGTATGGCAGTGGAAGCTTTCATAGTAATCAGATTAACAGTACTAATAGCAATGAAGAATGAAAAAATGTTTTTTTTCCAAAAGTCTAGGAAAAGGATAATCTTGTGAGAGTGTAGGACTAGTAATTGGCTGATCTGTGACATAGGACTTATGGAGCCATCTATGTGTAAATGCAATTAATTAAATTCAAATCACAGTGGACATGGTATGCATTTTTACCGTCCTAACTCCAGTGGGTTAATAGATACAATTATAATAGTTGTTTAAACTGATGATAAAATTATTTGATGAAAAGATTGTTTAAGAACTATGTATGAAAAGGAAGACGTTAGACAGAAACAGAATCAAAGAATAATTAAACACACCATTCCACCATAAGGCTTTTCCTTTGCCTTTTATATGGGCATAGATAGACTTGTATGCACTACACTTTGAAGTCATTATCATCAGCAAAAGAGAACCACAAAATACTGTACAGCTTCAATGTACACACTCTATACCCAACAGAACAAGAGAATATATGGACTGCTTATAAAGACCAATTGTAAAATGGATGGGTATGCTCTATTCTATATGATCATGCCTTCAATCATAGAAAATCCAATATTTTGCAGGGTATTTTGTATACTTTTTTAAAGAGGAAAAAAGGAAAACTATATTGTAATGCACCGAGGAGTGCCTTTGCTAGAATTTCATAGTACTCCTCAAGACTTCTTAAAAATCTGATGTACCTCAAAAATAATTTCTGATGAGTTTAGCTTATTAAAGTTAATTAACATATATTCTTATTTATTTATGAAGGCAGATATTTAATGTGTAAATGAGAGGGTTATCAGTTATTATAAATTGTATTCATAGAGGAAGAGTTAGATAAAATTAGTCTTCGTTAAAAGTTCAGAATGGAATATTTGAAAAATATATAATATCACATTGTCTTAGTAACAGGATTTGCTCTATAAGGGGAACATAATTTGGGTCATATACTATACTATCTGCATTAAGGGAATCTTCGTAAATATCCAGAGAGAAGTTACAAAATCGTTAGTAATCATATTTCTATGCTGCACCACTTTAATCATAAACTGAAATAAACATGTAGTGGAAGATCCCATCCAGCTTTACATTTTGAGGACAAGTGCACTTCTGATTTATAATGAACTCATGCATGCCATCCCCCTATAGAGTTTTTACATCTGTTAATACTTATGATGCATTGGTATTGTTCATGCCATAAAGATTATGATACACTTCTACCTCACATACAGTGAAGCTTAAATTTAGGTGAGAGAAGACTAATACAAATGCTGTATGTGAAGCTTAAATTTAGGTGAGAGAAGACTAATACAAATGCTATCTATTACTGCTTATTCATTCCTTGTTCATTTGTTATATTGATTTCGTGCTTTCTATCCCAACAGTGCGGGAACTTGCCCGAGTCATGTTCCCCTACACAGCTGAGCACGAGGATGAGCTAGAGTTGAAAGAAGGAGACGTCATTATTATTTTGTGCAAGGAGCTTGAGGATAAGGGTTGGTGGCGAGGAGAACTGAACGGCCAAGTTGGTGTCTTCCCAGATAATTTTGTAGAGCTTATTTCCCCAGAAGAAACGGTAAGTGCTTTCCTGACTACCTTTCATGGCTAGCTTTGGTGTCGGTGTGATGAAAGCATTGGGTGGGACTCAGGTGTATAGTAATTTCTTCAACAGAAGAACCCCTTTACTTAAGCATGACCAGAGTGAGAATGGATTTTATATTGCTTACCTTTTATCATTCTCTCACAGAATCCATACTTAATGTAACCAGCTTACTACTAGCCAAAGAACTTAATAAGATTAATCCAACACACTAAACCAGAATTATTCTTGTATACCTGTATTCTAATCTTACCAAAGATAATCCTAGCATAACCCAATTATATCTAACCGTATGGATTATCTAATGAAAAAGCCTAATCTTACATGAGTTTATATAGCCAAACTTAGCTTACTAACCCATGATGAAAAGATTTCACAGTTATCCTGAGAGGAAATAGTGGGTTCAAATATTAGAGATGATGTAATGTATAATACCAAAGAAGTTAGTATATATACTGATGTTTTTATGATGAGGATCTCTACATTGTATTGATTTAATCTTTTATCCCATAAGTTAAAGTAAAAACTAAGATGTTCAAGGGATAAACAGATAAATATTGTAAAACTTTGTGTGTTCATAGACCCCTCAGATCCTTTTGCTAAAACAGTTGTAAAAGGCAGTGGGGCAAGACTACCATTTGAAGTTGCATTAGCGTCAATAGTAAGGAGTGAACCAGTGAGAAATGAAGTAAAAAACTATGCAATTGTAAACTTGAAAAAGTTATTTCAAACTACTTAGTGACTAAAAATCACCCAAGTTATGTAGTATTCTCACCATTCAATAGAATAGTATCACAGTCTCAATTGACAAAGATTGCATTATTGCGTTGTTGCAGTCTTTGTTGTTGGTGATTCTATAAATTTTACTAAAAGTGGTAGTTATGTTCTTATCTCTGGAAAGATTAGATAAAGTTAACAGATGTCATCCATAACACACACTCTCACAGGCACACATTCCTTTTTGATAAATCCATATGTGTAGTGAATAGCATGTCAATAATTTTGGTATATGATATGGTTTGCACTTTGAGGATTCTGTTGCATTAGTACTTCATATGTCAAAAGTACAAGATGTGTTCTTCATTCATCTTCTTTTTTCATTCAAGGCTAAACCACCAAGACCGGAAAAACCATCGACTGTTATAGGCAAAAAGGGATCTCCAACCAGTTCAACAGACACGACGCCAACAAGCACTCTAAACAAAGCAGGTGGGTGGCTATTTGGGTGCAATAGAGGAATATTTACTTACTGATATTGATTTTTGTTAAGATATATTTGCACAGATATATATGCTGACAGATGCAGAAGCACCAAGCACATGCATGCACACACAGACACTTACAGTTAAAAGAAATAACACATCTAGTAAGATATAGATGATCATGAATTTTTGAAATGTGCTTTCATAATTGATCATTATAAAATAAGTTGCAAACGCATTTTATCATTATCTTTAATTTGACACGTATTTTTTCATTGGATTATTATACCATTTACTTTTTTTATGGCATTTCTCAGGAGGAAAGAGCAACGTTATCTCCTTAAGCCACCTTCTATGTTCATGATATGATTGCCTGACTAGATTGCATATCAAGGCCATCATTATATCAGGGTGCCAGTTGTATTTCTATGCATTGTATCTTTTGCATGTGATGTTGAGGTGAATATAGGGTTTGCATATTCTCTCACTTTTATTTCTCTTTTAAGTTGTAATGTTAGTTCATTATAAAGGATGTAAAGATAACGACAATTGACATCTCAGATGGCCACTTTCATATTGATTAGATATGTTATCAGCAGGTAGAGGAGTGAGCGCTCCACCACTGGTGCCATTCTCTCTGCTGCAGAGTGTTAGTGGAAAAGTGTAGGTGGCCTGTTTATATTCAGCTTTGGAGAGTTAGTAGCATAATAATTATCAATTATTTCATCATTAATTTGGTTTTGAGTATATTTGGAAATTTGAGAAATGTGTTTGTTGTGGCTCAGTGTGTGCGCTGCTAGAAAAGATTTACATGTTGTGTGAGGGGTTGTCTCATGGAGCTTTGAAGGGGTTTACAATTATAGATGGAGATGAGTTATGTGTAAGTACAAATGATATAGTTGCATGTGATGCATCCTTTTTTAAGTCTAAAATTAAAATACAAATATGTAAACTTACATGGCATCCTGAAAACTGTCTGGGTAAGGATTGTTCCACAGAGCTAGGGAGGATATCAAATACTGTTGATTATTAGTCATTAACTCACTTATCTTTTAACACCCATTATTAAAAGCTGACTTAAGATATTAGCCCATCTTTGCTGATGTTTGAGGCTAGATTTTTTATTCTTTTGTTGTCAATTTTATGCGTCATTAGTATCTATTTAGTCAAATGGAAAGTCTCATCGATATTGTAAATGGTTTACTTTTAACATTTTTATCTACAGTGAGCTTTGCAGTCACAGCCTGTAAATGAAGTAGGAAGTATACAAACATTGAGCCACAGCTTTCACATATTTTGCTGAAGTGTTGATCTCGGACATATTAACAGTCTGAGTTAATGTAACACGCACATTCTCACCTATTCTGTAAACATCATTCTTTAAAATGATATCATGTAGTTACACTTAAATATAATCTTAATATTCTCCTTCAATTTTTCTTGGATTTAGGCTTCATTTTGTTTGACTCTACAGGATTACAATTATCACTAAAACCATCCAGATGCATATGCAAACTCACACATACACATATACTCCCTCCTACACATAGAAAAAGAAACACACAAAAAACACTCACAGACCCACAAATATATTAAGCAAGCAAGCTAGAAAGCCATATATTCACATATAAATTTTGTTTAATATGTTTATTCCCCATGTTTTGTAAGGCCAGTCCCTCGATGTTAGGTTGATTAAGAGTGATATCAGGGGTAATGAGGGAATGCAATTAATTACTGATTATGAAAAAAGAGATAGAAAAAAAATATATATATATGTGTGTATGTGTGTGTGTATTTTTTCCCTTTTTTTCTTTTTTTCAAAATTTGATATGTAATAGACTGGAGAGAGAGGAATAAATTATAGGAATGTATGGTAAAACTGGAACATATATTTTTTCTTTCTTTTCTCCCCCTTACCCCCTCCCCCCTATCCCCCTCCCAATTATGCTCCACAGGTGTACAGACTAATAGCAAGGTCTGGCAGATGTGTCCAGCAGTACCACAACTGCAGTGAAAAAGGAAGGATGTTTTTGATGTTGAGAACAATTTCATTATAATACTTATGAAATCATTGAGTAGTGGATCATTTCCAGTAGAGTATTACATGTGGCCTGTGAGTGGAGTGAAAATTATCTGTCTTAGTGTGTTATTTACATTTTGAAATGAGTGGTATCAAAGCTTACAATGATTGAAAACTATTTTGAATTTTATTCTTTGTACAATATGGTTTGGTTCCAACATAGAGTGATAGTAAATCATTACAGTTTATTAGTGGTGTATGTTAATTTGATAGCAGGCATGATATTGAGATAATGGTAAGATAATGCTCTGTGCTAAATAGAAATTCCTGTTCACTGCTGTGAAGAGAGAAAAGGGAACAACTTAAAGAAAATATAAGAGATGTAAAGATGTAAAAAAAAAAGAAAAAAGAAAAAGATCCATTTCATTTCCGTGCTTTTTCCATTCCACCATACTCTGTCCTTAAACGTGTTGCGGAGGAATTGAAGCAAACATGGTAAAGCCATTCACCACTGCTATTCCTAATAGCTTTCACCTACTTGTTCCCTCTAGATAAGGAACCTCCCCCTCCATTGCCTGAGAAAAAAGTGCAACCGCCACCACCCCCAGAAAAGAAGCCGCTGCCCCATCCATCTTTGCATTCGTCTGATGCCCATGACGGAAGTTGTTCCTCAAAGGACGCATCAGATTTAATGATGTCTAAAGGGTCGAAGAAGAAATCTGAAGTCAGAGGTGGGTTTGTGAGCTTCCTTGGTAATTGATGTTGTTTTTATTTACATCAGAGATATGAGTTATGTACGGGTGTAGATGTGTGAATGTTATTATTCAAGGCCTGCGCAATGAGAAATATCAATTTTATCCTGTAGTTCCTCTTTTTTCCTTTCTTTCATTCATCAGTGTGTATTATTTATGTCCACAGTGATTTTTGTTTTTTGCTCCAAAGAGACAGTTATTAGTCCTACCAGTCTGACCTATTTTTGTTTGCTTAACTTTAAGAAATATTTGAAAAATATGTTATTGCTATTATTATTTGAATGATATTACAATAATCATAGTATTAGTGATGATAAGGATAAGAGTGTCAATATTTATAGCATTAGAAAAAAAATCTAGAAAATTCAAGGAATGGGGAAATCAGGTGAGGTCATGTAGGGCCTACTATTTTCCTCCTTGGTGACTGAGCATTTGCGGAGCAATCGTAAAGAAAATTCAGAAGCGCAACTACAGCGGACAGTATGTATCTTTTCTCTGTCTTTCTCTCTTTCATCTTTTCTTACTTCCTCCTTTTGTTTTTTCCTTTCTATGCTGCTTTCCCACTTTCTTTTCCTGTCTGTCTTTATCATATCCTCTTACTAAAATATCCAATTTTAGACCTAAGAATAATTGCAAATGTGCATCCACATTGCAGAGGACCTGAGCCTAACGCTGGATACAAATGGAGAGCCCCTGAAGCACGTGACACACCTGAGGCCCAAAGGTCCTTCGCGGAGACGGCCTCCCTCGGGGGTGTTCAAGGAAAATGTAGGTCTATATTTAGTGTACGGGGTATTTTTTTTAGAGGACGTCCCACACAGGCAAGTATGTTTTGATGATCCATATTTACTTATGCGATGATTATAAAAGCTCTTTAAAGTTTTTTGTTTGTTTGTTTGTTTGTTCATATACTTATTTATTTTATTTCTTTCATACCATTTGTCAGTGGAAGAGGTCATGTATCAGGAAAGTTGACTTACAAGGTAACTAGATACCATAAGAAAAATAAAGTCAGCAAGTTCCATTATTTAAGGAAACTATATATTTTAATATATAAATTACAATTTAAGGAGCTTTTTTCCATAAGAAAATATAATAGCTTAATCAGGAATGCTTTCCTTTCTGATGAATATAAAGAGGTACTCATTTGTTTTATCTTAATTTTAACATAGCAGATCGTATTTTTAAGGAACACTTCACGCAAACTATAATCTTATTTGAATAACAAAATACAAGTTTGTGATATATCATTTCCATGACTATTTCACTATTCTTGAGCCTGACAGTGCATACGACTTATAATGATCAGCATCATACCTTCATAGATATTAATATATTTATCCATTGTCATGGTTTGTGTAAGGGCTACTAACTGACAACCTAACCATTATTTACTGACATGAGTCTACTCGATGAAATGAGTGCTTGCTTAACAAATATCATTATTACATATGGTATTAAATATATGATGCTCAAGAAAGACAATAAACATTTTAATTGATGCATTTTAATTATTTAAAAGGATGTAGTCTCTCTGCACAGAGACTTATTCATTACGCATGAAATGTGTCTGAACAGTTTCTTTTGAAATAGGTATACCATTATTGTACATACATTGTATCTTTTTTTCTTTCTTTTTTGAATATCTTCTGTTATTGCCATGACGGTCAGAATGAGAGAAAATTAATTGAGCATCATGTTAAGAATAAGAAGGCTTTTATACGTCTTTTACATTTTTTCTCCCAATTGACAATCCGACAAATAACCCATATATTTTGCTTGTTGATTAGTATGCTTTGTGTGTGAGCATGAAGTCCATCACTGACCACCATGTATGTTTTCTTGGAGAATTTTTGCTTCTGTGATTTTTTGCTGTTTGTGAAAGCCCCTCCCATAGTAATCATTTTTTTTTTCTCTTTTTTTTTTTTCAAATGATTTGATTTGATTTGATTGTCCTTAGGTCTGAGACTCCCAGTTTTAGTTCCAGTTTGCAATAATGCATAACATTGTGATTGTTGAGAAGATTCATACTTAATACATAATAAAGGAAATTTTGTGATGGAAGACATGAAATCTTCTTCATAATTGACAGTTATAAAAAAAAAAAATTTAAGTTTCATAGAAAGCATTTGTGATATTTTGAGGATTTACATGGCCTTGATAGTGAAGGAATCGGTGACAGAATCAAATTGATATCTTGTACTCTGAAAGCTTTATAATACATGGTACAGTAGAATTTTGTTTATACAAATTAATTTGTGACCTGGCTCTTTTAGGTTATTCATACAGTGAATGCTGTGCACTATACTTAACCCATGACTGAATAATACAGTTATTTAGTTTTTGCTTTCATTAATGTTATTGTGAATGCACTGGTTTAGACTTTTTTCATTGTTTTTAATGCAATATGAATATAATTTGTAAATAGTTCATATATTAATATATGCCTGTATTTGTATAAAATTAGAGTTCCATTTCAAAAGAAATGATCAAAATTTAGTATCATACACCCAGTGTAATTTGTCTTTATAAATAATTTTCAATTAGATTTCCAATGTTTTCTCAAACCATAGAAAGGGTTTATTAGTAATTAACATCAGAGAAAAAAGTACTGTCAATTGTCAATTTTTAATGATAAGAGATTCATCTTCAGATTTATTGTAAGGGAGATGTTATTGCCTGGATGTAATGAAGGAGGATTTTGCATAAATGGAATTATACTGTAAGTTTAAGTTGCATTCCTTGCATAATGCACCAATAGCAGACCATTGCACCCAACTCTTTAGCTTCCTCAGTGTGGTGGGGTTCTGTTAGTCTAACCTCGCATATCACACTCTCTCTCTCTGTGGCACAGATGAAAATCAGCGCTGACTCTGATACCCACCTCCCTCCCACACCTGAAGACGACCTCGATAACGTAAGTGGCTTTTGTGCGGTGCTGATTATAACCTGAGTTTTCTTGGCAATAAGCAATGAGAGATTTATTTTCTTTATCCTTTTTTTTTTTCAACCATGAATATCCTGCTAGGTAATGTTCAGTTTTCGATCTTCTTTTCTGTCCAGCTCTTATAAAGACATTTGCATGAAAAGCAACCAGGGCTGCTGTGCTGGGAGTGGTATTTTGTGCTTTGGCATGTTGGTGGCTGAAGGACTGTACATGATATAGCAGCATCTTTCTGATTAGAGGCATTGTTTTCAGGTTACAGTATATGTGCCAGATTGACGGATCTTCTTGTGCAACGAAAAATCGTCTTTCAGGAGATACTTAGTTTCTGTCTACTTTTTCTTCTTTTCCCATTTAACTTCTTTTTACACTAATATAGAAGGTGATAGGGTTTAGTATCAATAGTTCATTTTGGTTGCATCATGGTTAATTATGGACAGTTCTTATATTTCAGTTTGTTATTAGTGTTAGTACATAGAGTTGTGAAGGATTTTTACTGCTCTATTTCTTCTTAGAATATATATGTTATAGATGTTCACTCATATACAGGCACAAATATTAGCAAAGAATTTATAAAGGGCAACACTGGCCAGCATCAGAAGCTTTTTCAGATGTTTGTTTAGTGTGAGATATATATCTTGGTAATGATAGAATGTTCAAATAGCTTGGGGAATTTGTAGGGAATACAAATAACTACCAGCAGAGTGAGTAATAGGTATAATGTTTTCTTTGCTGTATAGAAATCACGCCAGCATATGATAAGATAAGAGTGATGTAAAAGATAAATGTTCAAATGTTAAGGGCTGTAGGTGTACATGTAGGTGGGTGACACATATCCAGTATTTTTATCAAACATATATTTTTTTCTTCTTTTTTGAATTGACACAAGGTGATTATATGTGATCAGGATATCCATAAGTATGATATCACGTAAAACAGGTATTGTGCAGTAGGTATTCTATATACTATTTGTTTTTATGTATTTATTGGTTTAATGTACAGTTACACATACCTTAGTGTATTAATAATGATAATGATAAAAAAGACAATCCACAGTTAAACAATTTGTTAAGAATTAGAGAGGTATTAGGAGTTCAAAAGCATGAGTGAGATGAACGGGTAATATTTAGAATTATTTAGGTAGCTTTCACCCATATCAAAATTTCAATGTTATCATTCTGATAAGATAAACTAAACATGAGCAGTATAGCCTTAGAGTTGATATCAGTGTCTGAACTCTTTTCAGTACAACTGCATTGTGTGAATCTTTCCACAGAACTAGATAATTATTAGAATTTTTTTATTATACATTATAAGTATATAAATATATACTAGAGAAGATGAAGAGGAGAGTGAAACGCTACTCTGAGTCAAATGTCTTGGATGTGAGTATCTCTGACGTCTGTGACAATATGTGATAAAGTTGTTTATCGGTTCCTTTGTGCATGCCTTTGTGGTTTTTCCTTTTTTTTTCTTTCTTTCTTTTTAGGATAAAAACACAACAGGCTCTTATTTATTATCTCATCTTGTTGGTAGTAATAGGAAAAGATAGTTGGTAGAGTCAGGAAATTATGAACTGACAAGTTGTTCATAAGAATGCCCAGAGCACCAAAAAGATGGTGTGATTGGAATAGGAAGTAGGAAGAGAGTGATAAGTACTTCTTCCTGTTGTGTTATGTAGATGGAGAGATATAAGTGTGTAACAGCTACTATGTGTGTAAGCTTGTAGTGAGTTTTTTTTTATTATCATTCACTCAAAGATACTGACTTCACAAATATGTTAGGATCAGGGAGTATGCATTGTAGCTTTTGTTAAACAACATAGTCTTCTCTTTTTTCATTTGGCCATTTGTTTAGCCTTCCTTTCTTGTTTTTACTTCTGAATTTCACTCCACTTGCCTCCAGCTTTGTTTTTTAATCAAATACATATTTCATGAAGGTACTTGTTTATCTCCAACATAGGACTCAAGTCACCAGCTAAACGGGCATGTAAGCAACTCTGAACTTCCACGCAGCCCGAGTGTTCCTGCCATCTCACCTACACCACAGAAACCCACTATGCGCTCAGATGTTGCACCTCCTCAGGCTGACTCTGGAAGCACAGTCCCATGGCTACAAGAGCTACATTTGAAACAGAAGAAGAGACTCTCAGGTATCATTGTAGGTGAGTTATTGAAAGCTTTTTCAGATTTCTGTTCAAAGCAGGAAATTAAGTGATTTTACTTCTTTTCCAACTGATTTTTTTTTCTGCAAAGGTTATTGGATTAATAGTAAGCCTGTATATTGGAACTGAAAGTTTGGTGAAGTGTGGAGTGGGTATGTTTAGCTTCTTTCCCATGAATTTAGGAGTGAGGGACAGATTGTTCTTGCAGCATCACTTTTCAACCTTTGATGTGTAAAGGTATCACCTATAATAAAGTGGAGGAATACTGGTATCTTCCACCCTTACAAGTGCTGCTCTACTAGTTCTTACCACTCTGAACACTCCCTAGAGTAGAGATGATAATAAGTTGAATGTATACCGTAGATATTCACGTGTAAGCACTGGCTAACAGATTTCTAGTTCACTATCTAGAGCAGGCTACGTTGCAATAAGAATGGTATGTCTAATTTTACGTGTGACTGAACACTTATAAGCTTCAACCAATTTCATATTGTTTCAATTGGTTATGCTAAACACATTTAGTAAAGGTTACTTATACAAGATTTTCTCATCTGAAGAGTACAATGTCTCCCAGTGGAGATACAAAGAGGCTTAAATCATTGTCAAGTCCACTTCATATGTGTCACATGGGATTCAGTACCATTTTAATAAGGAATAATCAATCCACCAAAAATTAGTCCATTTGGTTTTCTACATTTGATGATGGTTGGTACTGAACTGCGGCATGAGTGCCACACAAGCACCCTGGCCTCTCCTGGCCCTGCTAATGCAGTATGGACCACAGTGGCTTCCTTGTTTACAAGACCTGTAGATTATCACCCTATTGCTCCTGAGACAGTATCTATAGTGCCGTGTAAAACACTAAAGGTGTATCCCTCCATAGGTTCACACTATGTAGCTTTACTATACCTTTCAAATAGTACTACCATAAGTTAGGCTGTTGACAATACTGGGCAGTATGAGGGCCACCAACCTTGACTTTCCTGATGATGTTTCCATCTTATATGGAGATGCTGCTAGTAGAAAATGTAATTAGCATTATGGCAAAGCCCTTTGGGTCTAGAGGTCTCTTAGAGCAGGACCAAATCCAGGACTTTCCAGTTTCCTTGGAGAAATCAGGGCTGTCAGTAGATGGATTGGCCTAGGGACAGGAGCCAAGAAATCTTTCAACAAGAGTATTTGGAGGTTCTGGTACCTGTGTGAAAGTACCAAGCTACTTGTCTTCAGGGCCCTGACACTGCTGGTTCTGCTGTAAGGCAGTGAAACTTGGACTTTGTCCTATTACTGTATCTTGGCGTACAGTTGGCAGGACCATCTGTTCAACCAACAATGTCATTGTGAGAATGGTGACAGATCTGTTACTTCTGTAAGTCAAGACCGTCAACTTTGTATGGCCCTTTTGAGGATGATCCTAAGCCTGAGGTTGTCTCCTCATGAAACAACTCTGGATGGAAAAGGCTCATGATAAGAATGAAATCAGCTTGGGAAATTCAACCTGCTATATCATGATAGAAGTAGAGAGATCTTTTTTGCTGGAAACAAAGGGTGAATGCAGCAGTGTGCCTTCCGTGCATTAGTCCCACTGATGGATTGATTGATTTCCTTTGCCTTTTTCTTCGTTCTGCCTCCTGTTTCCTCATCTGTTTTCACTTTCTTTCATTTTGTTATTTTTCATCTTCAGTTTGGGAATTGTTATTCTATTTTATTCAACATCATCAATAGTAGACATTATTTTTATAGTATTCCATAATTTTGTGTTTGAGCATGCCTTTGGTACTATCTTAACAATATTTATTATGATGATGTCCATTATTATAATTTTTTTGACAGACTTAAAATCTTATTCAAATTGATGGATTATAGAGTAAGGAAATCTTGCACCTTCCAGATGGAGAAGCCTCAGCTGCTCCACCACCTGTAATCTCTCCAAAGCCAGCTGTCTTGCCTCATAAAATGGAAGACAAGCCCAAGCCCCCTCGGCCATCACTACCAATGAACGAAGCCATCAACTCCAGTGTCAAGAGACCTGTAGAGCCTCGCCTTCCCACACCCGACTATGACAGCAAGGTCCCCATCACCAAGAGCAAGCCTCTGCCACAGACGCCGTTATCCAGCCAGAGCATACAGCCAGAGAAGAGACTTGGCTTGGTCACAGATCAGCGAGCTTCAGGTCCAGCCAGTGAGGCGAAGAAGTCTAGCAAAGAGATTAAAAAGGGACACACTGCACCAAGTGCTGCTGAGGCTCCAAGTAATTTAGAAGAGAAGATTGATGCTTTGTATAAGGATCTAATACCAAAGGTAGTGTATAATATGTTGAATAGTTTGCATTATCAGTATGATGATAAAAATCATGCTATATGTCTTGCTGCTAAGTGTAGGCTGTGATTTGTTGATTATCACAAAACAAAACACAAACCAAAACAAGAAATCCTTTATCATTACTTGATAATACAGTTGGCCCTAACATTTAGAAAGATTATACTCCAAAACTAGATGTAAATGTTAAAAATTTACAAGTGCACACTTTTCATAAATGCCCGTCCATGTTAGGTATTACATGTATGTGATATTATGGTAATTCAGTGCTGTTTATTTTTTGCAGTATTTTTAATCATAATTCCCTGTTATTTTCATATGTCTTGTTGCTGTAATTATGCCTAGCTTGTGGATAACCAAATATAGAAATGTTAAGAGCCAACTGTATATTGTCTTATGTAATTAGTATTGAATTTAGATAACTTTTTTTTCCTGGCACAGATAAAACTAATTGAAGAGCGCATGGAGGAGCAGAAGAAGGAACATTCTCGGAAAATGCAGATGTTGATGAGTGACCTAGATGAGGAACGCAAGAAACGAGCTTGCATGGAAGTGGAAATTGAGCGATTAAAAAAGCTCATCAATGCATATGCTCAAGTGTAAGATTTATTTCAAATCCTGGTCATAAAGGATGAGGATAGGTGTCTTTCAGGTTTATGATGAAATATCAGCATTGAAAGTTTTGCAGGACCATGTAGAAAGTAAGAATCTTGAAGCATCCTCACCGGAAAGTGTGAGATACTGTATGAAGTACCATGAGAGATGTGACCTTCTTTGTGATCCAAAGGTCTTCCTTAAAAGTCAGGTGGATGTCCAGTATCTCTGTCTTTTTTCTCTTTTTCTACTGTTGATATAGAATAAAACCAGTATACAGAGAGTTTGAGCTGTGTGTGTGGTAAGCAAGATATGAACATCATTTCAGCCATAGAGGATGGTTAATGTGTGTTCATAAACATGTATTCAGTAATGGAAACCATTAATATCTGTTGATAAAAGGAATGGGTACCATGTGGTAGGTTTTAGTAGTGTCTTTTGTGTATAATATGTGAAGAATGCATGTGCTTTGATAAGGGCAGGATTTCTGTACGAAAGAGAATGCAGTAGGGAAAAGTGATGTTAGACTGTCATTGAATGATTTTGATATAGAAATATACTGTAACAGTCCACTATAGGGTAATATTTGTTATACAAATATGACTGCTTTTCAACATCACATTTCTCTCATGGTGCCAAAAATTACCATGTGTTGGTGCTGTGTAGAACACATCCTAAAGTATAGAGGCTGAAACTGACAGAAATTCCAGTTTATGGACGAGAGAGAGAGAAAGGAATGCAAAGAATATTTCAAGTGTAAGGGAAATACAGCTTCAACTTTCAAAAGATACACCTTTATCTACAGCATAAACAAGACCAAACGAAGGTACCACCCAGAAGAAAATAATTTATCAACTACAGCTTAGATGATGCAAGCATTTTTAATTCAAGGATCACTTTTTATCTTGTATCCATGAGTATGTTAGTGTATATCTGTGTATATAAAAGATGTGGAATCTAATATGATTTTGCATATGTACCATAACCATGTGTGAGTGCATAAAGTCATACATAGAACACAAACAAAACCCTGTGTATATGTATGTGTGTGCTTACATGTTTTATAATTTCATACTATCAGTTTTAAAATTGAGATCATATCAAGATATACTGTAACAATCTTCAGAGCATAATGTTCATACTAGACATAAAAACAAACCTCCATCATTGGTTACCAGTAAATTAATGCAAAATGTGGTGATGAAACTCCAGATTAAGTTATTGGATGTAATATAGTACAATATCTGTGTAATTTAAATATGTATATGAACAGGGATTTTGCAATAAGAGTTGAGGTAAGATCTATTGTAGATGACTTGCCTTGATATATATTTAGTGCATTCAGTCCATAGAACTTGGATTCGTTTTAGGATGACGTTGAATGTATAAATGCCCGTTAGTGATACCTTACATGGTTGTGGGCCCTCTGGTCAACGCAAGGAAACTGTTGTACATTTTTAAAAACTAGAATCATCTGATGGTACTTGAGTTTTATATGGCTTTATGCACAGAAATTGTGCATGGATTGCAGTACTTAAGGATATTGGCAATTGTTACAAGTAAAAAGCAAGGGCTTCACTCCTGCCACTTACATCATTTTGTACAGATGTTCCAAAATGCCATATCATGTGACATTCTTTTGTAGTATTTTTGTATACCTTCTTTTTGGAAACATTCCTTCTGCATTGTATTGATTGGAAGTGAAGCAGACAAACTAGCATTGTGCTGGTCCTATCTAGGGCTAGTGTAAAGTGTATGTCCATATTTTCCCTTCTAGTATTCTACCTATACATTTTCAGTTAGATTTCTTTGTGTATATTCACGTGTATGTAGTGTATATGTTCATATACATCCATGGATATGTATATACAAGCGTGTATGTTTGTGTGTGTGTACACATGATCATGCACACACACACCTACGCCCAAAACACGCCAACACACACACACACACACACATCCACGCACACATGCCCACAAATTTATAAATATGTATATATGTATGTGTATACATATATGTATATGAGTGTGTGCATAGACATACACCTTAGTAGACACTGATTGTATGTATGTAAGTATGTTTATATGTATGAGCAATTTAGTCCTTGTTTAAGAAATATTATTATAGGAAGTTTATATTTATTTACTATAGAATGCATTACATTATGTCAGTATGTCTTGTGCCATCATGTGTGGCCCAGAGTGCTTTGTGCCATGAAACAAAATCTTTTGCTACAACTTGACTTGGTCTTTAGTCTGTGCTTTGAGATAAGTATTAAATGCCACATGGATTTTTTTCCCCTTTTTTTTTTTTTCTTTTTTTTTATACCAAGGTTATCAAAAATGAAGAACATCAGCAGGAATATATTTGGGACGTAATGTATAAGGATAAAGCAATGGCTTATCCAAACCTTGGAAGTAGTTGATTGATAGTTCTTTAAGAAGTGTTCAATGAAATAAAAATGATTCGGGTCGCAAAAGAGCGAAGAGAAATTTCCGGCTAAATACGCATAGTAAAAGTACCGGTCAAGAACCCCTGTGTCTAGCATAGCTTTCCTTAGAAATTCTCTGCTTCATCTCCATCTGTCATGTCAAGTGAGGATGGCATCAGACATGTAATTACGTGCCTCTGTATGCAGTTCATGTGGAACTAGTTTTCTTTTTGTTTGAGAAAAGAAAAGAAAGGCTTCATATAGCTGCAGAAGTTCAAAAAAGAAAAAAGAAAAAAAAAGAATTTGGTGTATATATGACTTGTATATTTTACTTTAATAACATGTGCTTCAAAGAACATAACACGAAGGTGATTTCACATTGGTTTAATAATGAACAGCAACTAGATGCATTCACATCATAAGAGCTTTCAGCTAGTTGATACTCCATTTCAGACTTTCATTTTACCTAGTGATAGTTATGTGGGTGAAAGGTTGAAAAATATTAGGGCCACATCATTTAATTCCAAGGATAATACAGGTATACATAATAAATAATGGTAGTACAAGTGATTATTCATTCCTAAATATGGCTACATTGAAGTCTGTACTTAACAAGGAAATACGCCCTGTATTTCTACACCATATGTCATAATAATGTAGAAACAGGTCAGTAATTTTGAAGAAAAAAAATTGATTATATTGTATGTGTATTGTATAGCAAGATATGATGGTTTTTCTTCTGTCTCTATATATTTCAGCTTTTAATCTCCACATTTCTATTCCAATATACTGCTATCATTGAAAGATTTTTATAGTTTTCAATTTCATAAATTGTAGATTCACAGGTATTCTAGTCAAGTAACTTCAAAATCATAAGGTCTTCTGAACATCAAATGTTGAGTAAATAAATAGGATGTGATCCACGCATTGTCATTCAGTACATCAATATTTTTGTTTATGATCTAAAGTATATTGGAATAATTTTTTTACATCACTTTCATGCTACCAAATATGTTTGGTTAAGAAATATCATTGAATGACCATGTCTACTGCATACTGTAAATCCTTTATATATTTTTAATAATCCTAACATTGATTGTATCAAACATCCTTGTATTTTCTTGCACAATCATAATTTCTATTTTATTTAACACTAGTCAGTGAGTAAATAAAGAATAAGCATAAACATTTTTGTTTTGATTTATAACCTTATCAGACTTTCAATTAGTTTTATCAGTAATTGTAGCCCTTAATATGAAAAGATGTAAACATTATGGGAATCATTTTACGTTTCACAATGAAATTAAGAAAATAACACCTAAAATCTATAATATGGATTTTGACCATCTATTCTGTTATTTGCTTAGATGCTAGTCTGTGTTAATTCATACTACCTTTACCTACATTTATTGATGCAAATAATTAATGTTTGAAAATAAATGTGCTAGACATCAAAGGTCATGTAGCACTATGGTAAAGTATTGCGTCGGAAAAGGCAAAGGAGAGTTAAAGATTACAATAAAATGTATTACATGTGGAAGGGGAATAGGGGAGCAAGTGAATTGGAGCAAAAATTAGTATAAAGCGGAGGGGAGGGCGATTGAGTAAATTACACTGTATCTGTCACTGGGGAAGGTATAGGAAAAATCTTCAAGGAAGAATAGAGATAGCTGTTGAAGAGTAGAGAATCTGGGGAGAGGGGAGGGTGTTAGATATCAAAGATTAGAGGGTGCTGTAGAAGAGTATGGTAATGAAAAGGGAAAGGAAGGAAGTAAATGAAGAATAGCGATTAATGTGGGAAAGGTTAAGAAGGTAGAGTAATTAAATGAATTGCATTGTATCTGTGACTGGGGAAGGAAGAGGGGATAATAGGTGATAATGGTAGATATGGTTATCTTAGTAGTAGGGGATAAGGTATCTGAAGGTTGAGATAAAGAATTAGGAGTAGGTGAAGTGTCTGGGGGTTAGATGGGGACAGTGGGATCTGGAGAAGGGTATTGTAATAAAAGAGATTCATGTGTGTATCCAGGAAGGAGTGGGAGGGATAGTGGGGAAGAATGGGGGGGCATTGGTTTGGGTGGTTGAGAGGATGAGGTATTTTGGAAAGGGTTGGGGGAATATAAGGGGGTAGTGAATTGCAGTGTATCTGTGACTGGGGAAGGAGCAGGGACATTGATCAAGGAAAACAGAGGTGGCTGTTGGAGAAGTAGGAGGAGAAGAATCCAGGGGTTGAGAGAGGGAGACTGGGGAAGGTGGTGAAGCATCAGGAAAAATGTCTGGAGAGGAGGGGTATGAAGAAGGACACTGTTGTGATAAAGTGGATTCGTGAGAGTATTCAAGTGGAAGTGGTTGGGAGGGTGGGGTATGTTGAGGGGTATAGGAGGAAGGGGGGTGGAGGGAACTTGGAAAGGAGGAGGATGAATATCTGCAAATAATTTCAATGTAGCAGGAGTAAGAACAGAGGGATTGGGGGGAGGATAAGGAAGCGGAGTGTTCCCTTGGGTCATCTTTAGGAAATTTTGCATGTCTTCAAGGGGAATTTGGTATAGAGGACTGAGAAACAAAGGTTCTTTTATAAGGAGGAGAAGAGGAGATGGATATCTGAGGAACAGAGGAAGAGGAACATGTGGGAGAGAATGTAGTAGGAGAGTGTGGAGTGGAATGTTTAGGTTGTTTGGTACGACAACTAAAGTGAGGAGGGGTATATATCCAGGAAGTGGTAGAGATTGGAGTATCTGGATTTAGGATGGAAAATGGATTTGACTGGAGGATAGGGTGAGTAGAAATAGGACGTAGGTTTTGGGTATAGGGAAAAGATACCTTGGGAGATGCAGAATTATCGTGTGTAGATGGTGGGGGAGCAGAGCATAGGACTGTTTCGGAATAAGTTGAGAAAGAAAAACCTCATCCTCGTGCTTCCTGTCTGGCCTCACATAGAGTGAGGCCTAGTTTAAATCTGAGGACTGCTACCTCATATTCAAACTTATAGGCAGGGCAGCTCCTATAAAACACACTATGGGAGTCTCCACAATTGGCACATGTACGTGACTGAGCAGGGCAATTTGAACGGTCATGACCAGGTTGGGCACATAGAGGGCAGCAGGCTGTGGATCGACAATGTTTGGCTGGGTGGCTAAAACGCCAACATATTTGATATTGACGAGGAAGGGGTCTATATTGTCGGACATGATAAGACAATCCACCAATATAAACCTCATGGGGGAGGTCTTGTCTATGGAAGTTAATCTTGGCAATATTGACGTGGGATTTACGTTGGCCTCTAGGAGGAAGAGTGTAATGTTGTACTGCCACTGCATCATATTCATCAAGGAAGGAAAATGTGTCATTTTCACAGTCTGACGAGTCCTTGTTATACATGGGACAAGCATTTGGGGGAATAGAAACAGTTCCAGCACACGCATTAAGAGTTGGGTGAGATTCGGCAGGAATGGGTTTGCCAGTAAGGTCTGTTAGGGTAGGTAGTGCATGAGCTTGGGCTTCAGATGTAACTGTGACAAGGCGTGAACGATCAGAGCGACTGCGAAAGGTAACCTTGCCTACTTGTTTCTGGAGGTACTGCTGAAAGAGAGGGGTATTCTCAGAAAAGGGAGCTGTGGGGGGAATCACAAATAATCGATCCCACTTGGCTGGGCCAAATAGAGTACTCCGAAGGTTTGAAGAGGTAGAGCTAGTAGAAGGACGAGGGCGAAAGGAAGATGGGGTGGTGTGGAGTGGAGTAGGGGGGGGGGGGCAATAAGGATGAAGAGTAGTAATAAGGGAAGGGGAGGTAAACACTGAAAAGGGTTGTGCAGTAGGGGATAAAGAAGAGAATGTTTGGGGATGAGGAAGAGGTGTTTTCTAGGGGTTGAGTAATAAACTGGGTGGGTGTTTCAGAATGCTTAGAGTTGTTAATGTGTCGAAGAGGGGGTATTAGCATCAGTGGTCGGAGCCGTGGTCAAAGGAGGGGCAGGGGTTGGAAAACCATCAAAATCAAATTCAGATAGGCTATCTGATAAAGGGGCAAGCCTTAATGCCTCTATTAAGGGTAAAGAATCTTCATTACTGGCCATGGTGATCCTGAATAAACTGGGAAAAAGAAACGGTCTACTCCTTAAGGTCCCCATAAGGGGTAAGGGCTAGGTAATTAACCAAGAGAACACCGTGCCCATGGCTCCCGGAGGCCGTTTGTGACTGGCACAAAGCCAGCCTTTCCTTTCAGCACGACTCTCACACCTTAGGAATGGGATAGAAGGGAATAAAGAAGATACAGAAGAGGAAAGAAGAGAAGGACCAAGCAAAATTAGTTAATGGTTAATGGTTAAGATAAATGTGCTAGACATCTAAGGTCATATAGCACTATAGGAAGGTATAGTAAAGGGGGATGTCAGGTGATAGTTGCTATGTGTCAACTACCTAGAATAGTGTTGAAAGGTTGAAGATGAGGGAAAAGATTATGGTGGTTTAGGTAAGGGAGTTAGATCAAGTGAAGGATATTCATGCGTCTGAGGAAGGAGAACAGGTTGTCGAGGCAGAAGCTGTGGGATTCTGTAAGGATGTCTGATATGTTGGGAGGTCGGTGAAGGGAGGATAGGTGTGGAAAAGCAGAGGTACGTGCTGTATTAAAGCGTGGACAGGACAAGAGAATGTGTGGGACTGAAAGAGGGATGTTACATAGAGGACATAGGGGCGGGTCTGAGCATGACATCAGATAAGCATGTGTTAGGCGAGTGTGGCCAATACGTAATCGTGCGAGGGCCGTCTCCCAACGTCTGTTTTTGTGATATGGAGCTGACCAAGAGGAGATTGATGGTTTTACGGTATGTAATTTATTGTTGTGGAGTCTTGACCAAAAAGATTGCCATCGGGTATACAAGAAGGTGATGTGGACATTGCGGCATATCGTGCAAGAGTATCTGCCTGTTCATTGCCAGGGATTCCAACATGTCTGGGTACCCAGCAAAATCTGACAGATTTGTGACGTGTGGATAGATAGAACAACCAGTTCTGGATCTTACAGACAAGGGGATTGGTCGAGTGCATAGGCTTTATGAGGGTTAAAGAGTTACGGGAGTCAGTAAAAATAGTAAAAGAGGAAGAGGTGGATGAGTATATGCGTCTTAAGGCAAAAAGGAGTGCATATAGTTCTGTAGTAAGGACACTAGATTCAGGAGGGAGGGTGCATTTGAAAGTGCAATTTGGGAATGTTACTGCGAATCCAGCTCCTAAGATGGATTTGGAACCGTCAGTGTAAACATGAATGCTGGAGGAATGAATGGAGACATGGTCAAGGAAATGAATGAGAAGGATAGAGGGGGGAATATCTGATTTTGGTGGGTCAGGGAAAACTGAGGAGCAAATACAGGGGTTAGGTATAAGCCATGGAGGAATGGAATGGACAGACAGTGGGAGAGGTCGGAGATGAGGGAAGGGAGAATGGGAGAGGAGGGTATCCATGCGTACGGGGAGAGGAGTTGGTAAACGTGGAGAAGAGATAAAGGTATGAAGTAAGGATTGTGGAATAGTTAGTTTGGTAAGGGAAAATTGGTGAAATCGAGCATAGCATCGGAGACCGAGAAGGGCTCGACGTCGAGAGAGGGACGGCATGCCTGATTCAGTATATAGGCTCTCAACTGAAGAGGAGCGGAAGGCGCCTAGGGCTAAACGGAGACCGCTGTGGTGGATTGTATCAAGGTGAGCAAGAAGAGAGGTTGAGGCAGAGGAGTAGATATGGCATCCATAATCTAGAGTGCAGAGAATCAAGGTAACATGAAGATGGAGGAGAGTTTTGCGATCTGAGCCCCAGGAGATATGTGAAAGAGTTTGTAAGATTCGTAGGCGACGTTGAGCTTTTTCTTTGATGTACAAGATATGGTCTCGCCAGGACAATTTGGAATCAAATATAACGCCTAGGAATTTGCCAGAAGAACGGTATTGGAGTGGAGCATTATATAAGAAGAGTGGGGGTTTGGGGATCGCACGTGAGCGAGAGAAAAGGATGGGGAAAGATTTACAGGTAGAGAAGCGAAAGCCATGGTTGGTGGCCCAAGAAGTTACTGATGTTATTGCAGACTGAAGGAATTGACAGAGATCTGGTATGGATGTGCCAGATGCATAGATGGTTAAGTCATCAACATATAGTGATGCTCGGGCTCCTGGTGGTAGGACTGAGACTATGTCATTTACAGCAAGAAGGAATAAAGTGGTACTAAGCACACTTCCTTGTGGGACGCCTTCGAATTGAGGAAAGGATGATGACGTGGAAGAGGCAATCTTGACCTGGAAAGTACGTTTAGAAAGGAAGGATTTAATGAAAACGCCCATGTTTCCACGTAAACCTAGGGAGGACAATTGTTGGAGGATATGGTATCGCCATGTGGTGTCATATGCTTTTTCTAGATCAAAGAATATGGCTAATACGGATTCATGGCGTGCAAATGCCGATGTAATGTATGTCTCGAAATGGGCAAGTGGGTCTGCTGTACTTCGGGCACGTCGGAAACCAAACTGGGAAGGGGAAAGGAGATTATGAGATTCAAGGTACCACATTAAACGGAAGTTAACCATTCGTTCTAGTAGTTTGCCCAAGCAGCTAGTTAGAGCTATGGGGCGGTAATCTTGGGGTAGGGTACCTCATTTATTGGGCTTTAAGAAATGTAGGATAAGAGCATCTCGCCAATGAGAAGGAAAATTTCCTGACGTCCATATGTGGTTGAAAATAGTTAAAGGGAAGGATAGAGAGGAAGATGGGAGGTGTCGGAGCACACGATAGTGAATACCATCAGGGCCTTCATGAGTGTTGCGGCACGACTGTTATGCAGCGTTGAGTTCAGAAGAAAAAGGAGCATTATAGGACTCATCAGAGGATAGGGTGAAGGTAATAGGGGTGTGTTCCTTGATGGCTTTAATGGAAGAAAAGTGTGGGGAAAGGTGAGAGCCACTACTGACCTGGCTGAAATAGTTGCCTAGTTCATTAGCTACTTCGATAGGCTCAGAGATGAGAATATCTCGAATATGGAGGACGGGTGCAGGATGGGGGGGATGTTTGCCTGATAATTTATGGATCCGTCGCCAAACAGCTGAAATAGATGTAGAAGATGTAATTGAGGAAACATAATTTTGCCAGCTATTTGTTTCGCTGTTTTTAATGGTACGGCGAAGATGGGCAGATTCTCTTTTAAAGGAAATAAGGGCTGATAGCTGGTGAGGGGTGCCTCGTTTGTAACGATAGCTTTTCCAGGCTGCTCGTTTTAAGCGAAGCGCTTTGGTGCAATCAGAATTCCACCATGGAGCACATTTAGAGGTATAAGGTCTTGAAGTTCGAGGAATGGCTGTATAGGCAGCTCTTAGGATCGTGGTTGTAAAACAATGTAGCATATCTGAAATGGACGGTAAGGGGGGTGGAGGGATAGGTATAGTAGAGAGTGAAGTGAAAGTATGCCAGTCAGCTCTATCAAAGCACCAGCGTGGAGGATTAGGAAGTGGTACATATGAAGTAGGAGAAAGGAGTATTGGGAAGTGGTCACTACAGGGGAAGTGGTCTAGAACTGACCAATGGAAATCTAGATGTAAAGTAGGAGAGCATAGAGAGAGGTCAAGGCATGAAAAGGATTGTGCGCGCATGTCAAAGTGTGTGGGGCGATCTGAATTAAGAATAATTAGGTTATTTGTGAAGAGGAAGCGTTCTAGAGATCGGCCTCGGGAGTTGGTGGTAGAGTCACCCCACAGAGTGTGGCGGCAGTTGAAATCACCAACTACGAGGAAAGGTGGTTGGAGTTGGGAAATTAGAGTCTCAAAGGCAGTAAAGTCAATGGGATGGGATGGGGAGAAGTAGACTGAAATGACTGTGATCCAGCGGCGAAGAAAGATGCGAATAGCTGTGCACGGGACAGAAGTTTGTATGGGAGGTATGACATAAGGTGTTTTATGATGGATAAGTATAGACGAGACATAAAGGCAGTGTGGGGAAGAGATAAAATGGTAATTGGGAATTGGAATAGGAAGGTGTGTGAGGAAAGTCTCTTGGAGGCAGATAATAGATGGATTATAAGAAGCAAGGATATGACGTAGGTCTGATCTATGAGAGCGGAAACCGCGAATATTCCAATGTAGGAGAGCTATATCCTAGTTGATTTACGAATGATAACGCAAGTACGTGTTGGGGAATTTGAAGGGGAAGGAGCTAGGGGGTGTAAAGGAGGGATATTAGGAGGTAGGGAATCTGGAGAAGGGCATTGTTGTGCCATGAGTGATTCTTGTGTGTATCCGGGGAGTGCAAAGGATAGAGGGGATGGAGGGAGGGAGAATGTGCCTATAGTTGGGGTTGAAGGGGGTAGGTTGAGTTGGGAGGGAGTAGATGTGGGGGGAGTATTAGTGTTAGGAGGATGAATATCGGAAGGATGGATAGTTGGAGTTGAAGGGGATGTGTTGTGTTCTAAGGGATTAGGAGGAAGGGGTGTAGGGGTGCTGTGAGTAAGAGGGGGATCCATATCAGGAGGATGGGTATTGGGAGGATGGATATCGGAGGTGGACGGAATTGAGGGGGTTAGGTTGTGTTGAGAGGGAGTAGGAGGAAGGGGTGTACGAGGGGGATGGATATCAGGACGATGGGTATTGGGAGGATGGATATCAGTGGTGGACAGGATTGAGGGGGTTAGGTTGTGTTGAGAGGGAGTAGGAGGAAGGGGTGTAGGGGGAATATTAGTAGGAGGGGTATGAATATAGGCAACCACTTCAAGTGTGGAAGGAGCATGAGTTATGGGATCTTGTGTCTCAAGCATATAGCTTTGAATGTCATCCATTGTTTCTGCAGTGGAGTTTGTTGGAGAGTTTTGTGGGATAAAGGTTTTTTTATGAGGGGGGGAAGAGGAGACTGATGTCTCAGGAACAAAGGTATAGGTAGGTGGAGGTGATTCTGCTGTAGGGGAAGGGTTAGAACGTTTAGTCTGTCTACTGCGGGTAGTGCGGGGAGGGAGAGGGGTTGGTGTTGGGGCTGTAGTTGAGATAGGAGCTGTGGTTGAGATTGGGGTGTCTGGGTTTAGAGTGGCAAAGGAATTGGTCTGAGGGAGGTAGAATGTAGAAGTGGAAATGGGGACATTTTGGAGTGGAGGGGGAGGGGCTGAGCGAACGATGTTACTAGAATATGGAGTATGAGAGAAACCTTGTCGACGTGCTTCCTGTCTGGCTTCACGTAAAGTGAGACCACTTTTGTATCTGAGAGTTGCTACCTCAGATTCAAACTTGCAAGTGGGACAGCCTCTATAAAATACATTATGGGGGCCGCTGCAGTTAGCACATGTTCGTGTTTGTGCTGAGCAGTTTGATCGATTATGACCAGGTTGGGCACATATGGGGCATCGGTCTGTGGAACGGCAATGTTTGGCAGGATGTCCAAAGCGCCAACAGTTTTGACATTGACGGGGAGGGGGTTGGTATGGTCGAACAGGGAGGGATTGTCCACCAATGTAGATACGTAAGGGAAGGTTATGTGTACGGAAGGTAATTTTGGCAATATTGGTCGGATTCTTTCGTTGACCTTTAGGAGGAAGGGTGTAGCAATGTACTGATTTCACATCTTGGTCTTTGAGGCATCCTAATAAGTCTTCTCCACAGTCTGACCAATCTTTGGTATCGACTGGGCAGTTTGCTGGGGAGAGAGAGACAGTTCCGGTACAGGTATTAAGGGTTGGATGAGGTTCTGCAGGAATGGGGTTGCCAGAATGATCAGTTAGATTTGATAGTGCTATAGATTCAGTTTCTGATCTGACTGTTACCAGACGGGAGCGATCGCGTCTGGTATAGAAAGGGACTCTACCTACTTGTTTTTGGAGGCATTGTTGAAAGAGAAGAGTGTTGCCTGAGTAAGGAGCTGTAGCAGGGATCACGAAAAATCGGTCCCATTTAGCTGGGCTAAACAGAGTATTTAAGATATCTGTAGTGTTGGTGATGGTGGATGGTCGGGGACGTGTGGAAGAGGGAGTATTACGAAATGATGGAGAATAAGGTTGCAAGGTAGTAATAAGGGAGGGTTGGTTGTTTGATGAAGGTTGCAGGGGTGGAGTTGAATTTGAGGAAGTTGGGTGGGTAGGAATGTCTTCTGGAGATTGATTCTCTGCTTGGGTGGGTAATGCAATAGTAGGCATTGAGGAGTGAGTAGTAGTTTCAGTGTTCGGAGCATTGGTCAAAATAGCCTGGGTTGGGGCTATTTGATAAAGGGGCTAGCTTCACAGCCTCTAATAAAGGGAATACATTTTCATTACTGGTCATGGGGAACCTGGATTATGTAAAAAGGCCTAAACGGTCCACCTCCTTTCGCTAATGAAGGTAAGGGCTAGATTAGTCGGGAGTACCGTGCCCATAGTTCCCGCAGGCCGTTCAGGACTGGCACTAGGTCAGCCTTTCATCCTCTCAGCACGGCTCTCACACCTTAGGAAGTAGATAGTAGAAGGGGATGGAGAAGAGACGGAAACAAAAGCTGGAGAGGGAAAAGACCATGCAAAATTAGTTGAGTCGAGGGCTGAGGCCCTAGGCATGGGAGATCCCTGTATTGGGTCTCAGTCTTCGTCTCCTAAGCCCCCCCACGACAACAACGGGCAAGGGATTGGGGGGGGGGGGAGCAAAATCAGTTGAGGCAAGGGCTGAGGCCCAAAGTAGGGGTAATCCTACATTGGTCTCAGTCCCCGTCTCCTAAGCCCTCCCACGACGACAGCTAGCTAGGTTTCGGGAAGGTTGGAGATATAAGTTTTCTATGTCTCATCTACTCAGGCATTTTGCACAGTAGTCAGTT
>NC_091572.1:5828393-5850893 GCF_042767895.1 Penaeus vannamei
ACCACCATCAGTATCATCACCACCACCATCAGTATCATCACCACCACCCCCTCCTTCCTCCCCCCCTCCCCCTCCTAAGTGTCCCCCCACCTCTCCCCCTTCCGTCCTTCCCCTACCCACCTCACTCACCTTATCCCCCGTGTTGAATCGCCTCCCCCAGTGTGCTGCCTGGGTCCTCTGCGAGAAGACCCGCGGCGAATCCCTCGAGGACGACCTTGACTTTCTCTTCCACAAGTTCCTCTACTCTTTGGCTGACCTCGAGTTCTTCCTTGTCTTAGGGGCGTCGACTGAGGAGTTCGAGGGCGCTTACGAGGTCGCGAGGCGGAAGGGTGACTGTTCGGGATTCATGAGAAAATGCGTGAGTGAGATATCCTTCTTTGGTGAATAAAGAGATTTAAAAGAAAGGTGTTGTTTAATTTTTACTTTGGTACAATTATAGGTTTTAAGGAAAAGAAGTGTTTCTGATTTTCGACATTTGATAAGGCGTATTTAAACTATGTGAAAGACAGGAGATAATTAAATGGATTGCATTGAACGACTTATAATCTATATGCAATAAAAGTATATATACGATATACTGGCTCTTTTAGTAGCTCGTGTCACGTTCCTTTTCAATATTTCTTCTTAGTACTAATTAATTTTGTGATCCGAATTGTGAATCCAATGTTAAAATTTCTTATCAGATAATATAATTTCTTATCAGCATATGATAAAGAAAAACACACACAAAAGTCATTACCAAAACGGTGGACAATTATATATTGAGTCATATGCCGGCAATGTCCTATTTGTTCTGCAGTAACATTTTTGGATAAGAAATTTAGTCTGATTTTCCTAAAAGGAGTCGTAACAAATCCTTTCTACTTCCTAAAAACTATAAAATATTCATGTAGCTCATATTTTGCTTTATTTACCAATGGAAAGACCGAAAACTCGAGAAAATTTATCAAAATACTGAAGTCACTCAGCTATATCAGTGAACATACTGGTTAAACATCGAAACGTCAAGATTAAAAACATTCCCACAGTCATTTTAGGCCAGAGACGTTCGCTCTTCGCATTTTCATGTTTTCTCCCAATAACAGTATCCTAGTTATCCAAGGAAGCACCTTATTTACCATTTATTTCCAAATAAAATCAGATATCTGCCCCGTATGGCATGGCATGCAGTTCAGGTAATATCTTAACTTGAATTATACGATTCATGGGAAGGGAAACGAATGCGCGTTATCAAAACGGCTTAATTTTGAATTAATTATAAGAAGTTCAATAACAAAAGTTAAAGAAAACAAATTCAAAAATAGTTTCAACACAAAACTGGCCTACTTTTCTCTGTAACTGATATCTTTGTATTACTCATGGCTCTCAGAAACTAGACGCGAGGGCATAAATTGGGATTCATATTCAAAACCTACAATTTCACACTGGTGACCAAACAACCCCATCGTTCCCTGGTTAAAGAGCCACTTTATGGCTCGGCGGACTACTTTAGGTTAAATATCGAATAATCGCACGCTGTCACATCATAATTGTCCAACAGCTCTTATATACGATACAGAAATGTTGAATCTCGCTTGAAAACAAGTGAATACTTTTTTATATTTGATATATACAGGTTAAAAGAATAATTTTCTGAAACGATTAAACAAAGGAAGAAAATCGAAGCTTGTACACAGTATTCCATAAACCAGTTAGAAATATCATCTGTTGTTCTCAATAATGAAATGGTAATAGAATATTACAATAGCTGTTGTTAACCTAATAACTCTTATTATCACTCCCTCTCCGATTTTGTTGCCCGTCTCGAATTATTATACCGTAAACAAGGCGAGAGAGATTTCCCACCAAAACCGATCGAAAACGAAGACTTCATTTCCATACAGGATCGTGAAAAATACGTACTTTACACACACACACACACACACATCGACCACAAACGCGCGCGCGCACACAAACACACATATGTGTGTTAATATATGTATATGTATATATATATATATGTATGTATGTATGTGTGTGTGTGTGTGTGTGTGTGTGTGTGTGTGTGTGTGTGTGTGTGTGTGTGTGTGTGTGTGTGTGTGTGTGTGTGTGTATAAATAATGCCAAGCTAAACAATTCGGAAGGCGTTAGTAGGTTAGGCATCGAACAGAATCTTCCGTCGCAGTCGGACCTAAAGCATTAGCAAAAATTCAGCCAGTTTAAACAACCAGGCGTCATATTAAATGCACCCAATGCAGATGGTCTGCCTCAATTAAATTTGCAGTCTGTTAAACCTTTCTCGTAAAGTTCAAAAGCAAGCAGGCATGAACTGTATCCAAACTAGATGACACCACCTTGCTTGCACACGCGCAGGCACAAGCAAGCGCGGTGAAAAGCCATAATAATAAAAATCTTCACAAATTTGGAAATATAAAATTGTACACAATATAAAGTAGAAATTATACAAATATCAAATCACAGTAACATAATACGAGATAGAAATGCTAAGAATGAATCAACAGAAAATTATAAAGAAAATACTGCTAGACTACCATCATTTAAACATCAAAAAGAAATGAATCCCTATTCCTTATACTACTTTATGACATTTCCTGAAATATTTATGGCATCTTTATGATAATCTTCAGCAATGCGTCTGCTAAACGGATCGCGACGAATTAGTATCGTTGGATTCCTCTCACTGTCTAATTTCCAAAAAGATAAAAATAATTGCCCGGAACCATCCCCCCCCCCCCCCTCATTCTTGGCCCCGATAGCAGGGAAGGGCATGGAAGGTAACAGGGAAATTGCGGGGTAAAATATAAATATACAGAGAATCAGTCACCATATTGTCCAATGCTGGGACTGTGCCCTTACCACCCCCCATCCCCCACCCAGGAAAACAAGAAACCTCCCATATTCACAGCAGGCGCGAGCGGAGTGCCAAAAGTCTGTCGACTCTCTCTCCTGCCGTGAATACCTGGATTCTTTGTTTTCCTGGGTGGGGGTTTGAGGACTCCGATCCTAGCATTGGAGAATATGGTAACATTCTCTGTATATCATTTACATTTAACCTCGCAATCTCCCTGGTACGTCTCATGCCCTCCCCTGCTGTCGGGGCCAAGATTGTGGGGGGGTGGGGGGTTCCGCGCAATAAAACCTACATATTCGCATTGTAGACGGTAAGAGGAATCCAACGATACCGAAATCGTCGCGATCAGTTAGGCGGACGTATTCCAAAAAAATAACGCTTTGTAAAAATATTAGAATACTGTACTTATGTCACCTACTTATATCCCAAATTCAAAGTCATATATCACATAAAAGACGAAATTTTGTTATCAACATGTGCTCATACACCTGAATAATACATTACTAATACTATAAATAGCTGACTTACAGTGTGACCAGCCTAAAGCTTCACAAAGCATGAATGGTCGAAAGGACATGGCTTTCTGGCGAGGCCTCCGCGGATTCAAAACAAGCGTTTTTGTAGAGCGTTCGTGTAACTCCAACGTCACTGTGGCCAAGTTACAAAATCAAACGAAATTAATTGGAGTAATTCTTGCGTTGATGATAAAACTTCTTTGTAATCTTGACTCTATATATTATATGAAACAAGGAATACTTCACAATTCCATTACAGCAGCAGCAAACGAAGGAAATACGGTAAAGAATCAAAAATCGTTCGAAGATATAATGAAGGAAAATTTCCAATTGTCTTTCACGAACAGGCTCCCTATTACTTGTTTTACAGCAATTGAAATGCGGCCTATTTACTGCTATGGCTCTATTAATCCTTGTAACTTTGTGGCGCTGTAATATGACAAGGCGACGAGTTATTTTGAGGCAGCAAAAACAATTTTCTACCGAAAGGTTACTAAAAATAAAAGAAAATTGACCTGGATATAAAGTATTCTGTTTTAACGTATAGTCATGTAGGTAAACCGCCCTCGATGAATTTTCCTCCTTTATTTGTTTCATCGCCTTTTTTGACGATCATAATTTCTAACTATGACAGCAGTCCCAGAATCATAATAGAGGATAAACTCAGGTTCTATAAAGCAGGTTAGTACAGTTGAGGGAGTGTTGTGTCTTTACGATATTCAAAATTATGAAAGATACCAGTAAACATTTTTTTTTTTTTATGAATAGATTGTTCTATACAGATTATCCAGTTGAAGTTATATGAGATATATCGATGTCTCTGTGGGTTGAAAATCAAATATCTGCACTTGAAAGACATTCCACAACAGAATTTAAAAATAAACGCCACACCGAAGATGAAAAAAAAAATCCTTATCCTTTTATGTTTCCAATAAAGCCGGAAATGTTCTCCACGTCATCAGTCTTCTGGCTTATGTCTAAATCTACACGGAATGACATATGACCACACCAAGACTTTGTACTCGAATCCAATAATTACAAAAGTTCTTTTGTCTCTGAAAAATACGTGTATTTATTTATACTCCACTTCTTTATTTAATAAACACTGTTTATTATCTAGATAGTGTCCAAAATGCATGATTCTTTGCAATGCATTTACAGTTTATTTGTTTTGGGTACATTTACATCCAATATGGCCGCCAAGATTTCAATCGGTCTGCGTATTCAAAACAAAAGAAGCTCGGTCCAGGTTTTTTGACCAGTGATTAGTCCATAGAACGTCGAAGTGTTGATGACCAACATTAATATGACTAAAATTATTTTAATAACCTTAATAATGAGAACAGATGTGTAAATTTTTGCCATACTCAATGTCTACGCAGCTATACGTTCGGTTAGCACACAGACATTCCGTTCCAATTAAAACAGAAAGTTCAAGGTACATTTCTCGGAAGTGTCTCTCTGTTACACATACGCTCCCTGGAATTCCCATCCCAAAACCAATCAGCTGATCTATTTAATATTTATTTCATTTATTAACTCTCATATATTTAAACCATCTCACCAATTGGACTTAATAGACTCAGACCGTAATCTACATATCTTTAAGGACAATGACTCAACCGGTATGCATATTCCTATTAGGACCAATAATTAAGTGATTATAATAGGCATAAATAACTTCAATTCCACGCAGTTAAAATAGTTTTCTTAATACACATACGTTTTTTATTTATATTTTTTAATCATTTTTTTGCCAGGGCTTTTTTAGGTAAATAGATGAATAAATAGACGATTTTCTAGATCTTGCAAACAGACCAGTGCATGAATCAAATGTAGATGATATATATGCAATATGAATATGGTATCACCTTTAAAAACTAGTAGGATATCAAGAAAACAATACGATCTTCGATTCCACAATGGTATTTATGAAGGTGATATATAATAAATAAATATATATGCTCTCGGACTCATGGTTTCAGTAAGGACACATAGGTACAGATTTACATATAATCAAGAAATTGCAGAAAATAATATGCAAGGAATGGAATAATTAAGATGCGATTTCATTACTGGTTTTATAAAATTTAGATGATGATGGTTATCTGACAAGGTTTAATCGGAGATCTCAGATCGAATGAAAACGGAAATGATATACTGTAAAATGGAGTTAGCTAAGAGTTAGGGATTTTATGTTCTTTGGCACCAATCAGAATTACAAAAGTTTCTTAAAGAGAATTACTTCCTGTCTACAAAACCGTTATATATTCGTGTGCTGTATTTTACCCACTACGAGTAGTCACACAGCTTGAGGTATTTATATTCGTTTACAAAATTATTTCCTGATGATTTTGGGTTTGTCACCTCTTCCCTGCCTGCTTCTAGTTTCACGCATTTTATCTTATTAATATCTAAATTAAGTTTCCACATCGATATAAAAGCAGTACTGACTAGATACTGTATATCGAACAAAGATGAACTAAATACCTCAATATCGTCCACATAAAGATGGTTATCAATACTCTCGTTAATTAATCGAACACCCAGCTTTGATTTCATTTAATACCCCAGAGAGTCCAGCTATATAAATGTTAAGTACAGGATTGGTATTTCTCCTTGGGTTCGCACCGTATGTTGTTATAGAAGATTTGGACGTAAATCCTCCCCTTAACATAAAATGCTGTGAATGGCACCACATATACAGTGGATTCAAAACGTGTATAGAGGTCACCTGTACCGTGTATTTGGTCAGAGTAATTCTTTGTAGCAAATTTCATGAAGTGTTTTGGTCACGTCCATGAAGCAGACATATAAAAGAACGTATATATAATGATATAACGTGTTTGGTAGTATTTATAGCAATATCGATCAATATATCTACTTTACACCATCACGGGAGAAGGTCTAGCGTGGGCAACGGAAGGGGTCTGGGCTTGTGGGTTTATTGTGGAAGTAGAAACGAGACCCCCAAGAGACCACCATCTCACCGGGAGCTTTGACCCCGTGTGGCTTCGTCCGTCTGCCGTCTCTTTGTGTGCTTCCTGTGGTGATGTAGACTCAGAAGCCTTTGTATCTGAACAATAGATGGCGCTGTATGAAGTTTTGGACCTCACACCTTTTTAAACCGGTGTAATACGTGTTTTCCTATCTTTCGTATATATATAGTCTTTGGTTTCAGCCAGGGACAGATGTGTGGTACGATATTGTTGGCAAGGTACTCTTAAACAGATAATGTACCTGGTCTTTTATGTACCTTGATATGAGGACAGGTGGAAGAGACAGCCGGAGTGGAATGAGTGGTGTGCGAGTAGGCGGTACAAGAGCATCCTACTACAGGTCGTATACTACAGGATGAATGGATGGGGATGAGAGGGAAGGAGGGGGGATGAGAGGAAAGGATGGAGGAGAGAGGGAAGGAGGGGGCATGAGAGGAAAGAATGGAGGAGAGAGGGAAGGAGGGGGATGAGAGGAAAGAATGGAAGAGAGAAGGAAGGATAGAGAGTGAGAGGGAAGGATAGGTATGACAGTAGAGGAAGGAGGAGAGAGAAGGAGAGGATATCAAATGGGAGAGAATTAGGAATGTTTATTATTCTGAAATCTCGGGACAAGGATATGTTTTATAAAGAGGTGATATGGCTATTAGCATTAAATGATATGAATCTTGATATAGCAACATTTAACTATATGGCAATTACTTTTTATGTATAAGAACTTTTAAAAAATCATGATATTGTATGACATCTGGAAAATAAGATACAGTACAAACATCAACCTTTCCCCATGCTTTATCAAATACACTATGCTTTACAATCTGTCCTTTTGACTACAGGAAGCAGCTCTTTGCAAGCAGACTATATAATTGTCTTGTATATGGTTAACAAATTTCTCACTTCTCATATATAGCGTATAGAGACACTGGTTGATAGACTAATATGTATTGGTATAATTTTGGGCACTAGTTGTATTCTTCTTATTAACTGTGTCCTAATGGCAGTGCTAATAGAAATCTGCATATTCCCCATTCCGCTAAAATCCACGTTTTAATGAATCAACATTGCAAATTCCATGTGACCTCTCAAATGCTCACCCTGGTTCGCCATTCGGAGCCCGGGATGCTTGTACATTATTCCTATTCATTATCCTGAGCCCGAGATGATTTAACATTATTACTATTCATCATTCGGAGCCGGAGTTGATTCTGCATTATTCTCTATTCATTATACAGGAGCCCGAGATGCTTTTACACTATTCACTATTCTCTCTCCCTCTCCCTCCCTCTTTTTTTTTCTCTCTCTCTATACGCTAGCCCGAGATGCTTTTACATTATTCTTATTCATTGCACAGGAGCCCGAAGTGCTTTTACATTATTCCTATTCTCTCTCCCTCTCCCTCCTTCTCTCTCTCTCTCTATACGCTAGCCCGAGATGCTTTTACATTATTCTTATTCATTGCACAGGAGCCCGAAATGCTTTTACATTATTCCTATTCTCTCTCCCTCTCCCTCTCTCTTTTTATCTCTCTCTCTCTATATACGCTAGCCCGAGATGCTTTTACATTATTCCTATTCATTGTACAGGAGCCCGAAATGCTTTTACATTATTCCTATTCTCTCTCCCTCTCCCTCCTTCTCTCTCTCTCTCTATACGCTAGCCCGAGATGCTTTTACATTATTCCTATTCACTATTCGGAGCCCGAGTTGCTTTTACATTATTCACTATTCATACAGGAGCTCACTATTCATTATACAGGAGCTATAACATTTTTGCAGAGAGAATATGACCACGTAGGGGAAGAGGTGAGAAACCGGATGGTCCTTACACGTGGGTATGTGAAGCCGCAGGAGGACGCACGGGGTAGCAGGATCACGTGGCGGCACCTGGCACGTTGATGCCTTGCCTTCGCCACTTCGGGGTCGTGTCATTGTCACAGGAATGCATAAAACAAGGCAAAAGTAGAGACAGAGACAACGCACGAAAATAGTAGACCTACATTTTTTAACGGATAAGAATATATAGACACAAGTAGATACAGATGTAGAGAGAGAGAAACAGATATGGATAGAAATGGATGCACCTGGTGGCTTCGTGCATCAATGCCTCTGACATTTCCCTCCGATGTCTGGGGTCATCTCCCACCCATTGTCTTTCCCGAAGGTAAGATGAGGCGCGAAAGACGATGTAAACAGCAGACTGTCTTCCCTTCTTTCACCAATCAGAAAATAAATATGAGACTTAAACCTAAATACAAGCGTCATATTATCCCATATGAGGGGAAAATACGAATATAAAACACTTTACTACTCTGATAAACCCAACAAATACCGGGTTTCTAAGCGCACTGCAGACGCTAGGGGTACACAGAGCTGCACGTGATGGCGCCCAGCATGAACAGGTTCCCGGATGATCACGTGACGAGCTTCCATAGTCGGACCAGAGAGGTCGATCTCACTCGGCTGAACTTTGGGAGGGTTGAGTGTGACCTGCTTAACTGGGACGTGTGCTCTCCTAGGCTACAGTTTATCCTACGCTTATTTACTAGGCTATAGTTTATATGCTAAGCTACAATTTATTTATAAGGTCATAATCGATCAACTAGGTTACAATTTTTCTACTAGGCTACAACTTATCTACTAGGCTGCAACTTTTTTTCTAGGTTACAACTTATCTACTAGGCTACAACTGTTTTACTAGGCTACAACTTACATACTAGGCTACAACTTACCTACTAGGCTACAACTTTTCTACCAGGCTACAACTTTTTTACTAGGCTACAACTTATCTACTAGGCTACAAGTAAGTGGCATACATAACTTTTCAAAGAACGCATGACAATATTTAAAAGACTGTGAGATTGCCTTTGATTTGTAACAAATGCATAGAGTCATAGAGGGGGCGTTACCCAATTCTAGCCCCGCCCACTCCTGGATTCGTCCTGATGTGTGATTCAGGTGGTAAAAATAAGCTTAAATATATGAATGAATGGAAGAGTGAGTGGACGGATGAATGGATGAATGCATTAATTGATCAATTAATATATGCATATATACATACATACATACATACATACATACATATATATATATATATATATATATATATATATATATATAAATATATCTATATCTATGTATCTATATCTATATCTATATCTATCTATCTATCTATCTATCTATCTATCTATCTATATATATATATACATATATATATATATATATATATATATATATATATATATATATATATATATATGGATAGATAGATGAATAGATAAGTAGGTAGGTAGATCGATAGGTAGATGATTGAAAAATAAAAGATAAATAATATTAATGATAATAATAATAGTAATAATGATAATACGTTATAAGGGCGTTCTCGCTCTTTCTCAACTCTTCTTTTCCGGTAAGACGAACGTTTTTTAAAAGAACTATGACGTCATAGGTATGATATCGTCAGGCCGTTCAGTATTTCCGTTTTTCGTGAAACAGGAAATTCAAATATTGTGGTAATTTCCTCAGAATAGATAGAAGAGCAGCAGGGTGGTGAATTAAGAATTACGTAAATCATTGCTATTATTTCAATAATTGCTATTAATATCAGTTGTAAAACACACACACACACACACACACACACACACACACACACACACACACACACACACACATATATATATATATATATATATATATATATATATATATATATATATATATATATATATATATATATATATATATATATAATGCTGATGCCATTTCTGTATCAGTATCTTCAGTCCATATTTATTGTTGCATGCATATATATACATATATACATATATATATATATATATATATATATATATATATATATATATATATATATATATATATATATGTATGTATATATATATATATATATATATATATATATATATATATATATATAATGTTATATACATAGTACATATAATGCATGCATAACAATAAATATGGACTGAAAACACTGATACACAAGTGGCATGTCTTCAACAAAGGGAAAGACAAACCGAATGACAAACACACAAATTGAGGAAGAAATGCCTGTCATACAGATTACTGGAGACAGATAGATAAAAAAGATAGTTAAATAGATGGATATATAAGGGTATAGACAGTGATTGGTTGATAGACAGAGACAGGCGGATAGATAGACAGATAGGTTGATAGAGATACAGACAAAGAAAGAATAACAGACAGAGGAGGGTAGAGACAGAGAAAAAGAAGAGAGAGGGAAATAATCAGACGTGAATATTGCCAGACATGAATGGTAAGTAAATAAACTTAAAAAAAGAGTTGACTGAAGTCTTACTATGATGCAAATATTGTAAACGTAAATAGAATATTCAGATGTCACTCTTTGTTAATTAAAATGATTAATGATAATGATGATAAAACATACAGACGTTATATTTGGAGAACAAAGAAAAAAAATATGGTATTTCAAAATTTCAAAACAAGAGGAATCCCTTTAAAATACTCGTACAATTGTTCAGACTCCCGAGTAAATAATGGGAGAGGATGAATGAACAATGAACAAAAAGGGAGTTCATTACAAGATGGAATTCTCCAAAATGTTCAAAGTTGAAAATTAAATCACATACTTTGGACAAATGGCAAGTATGTACAGTAATTTCATTTGTACATACTTCAGATTATTGTAGTTACATGAAATGCGGTACAAAACGTGTTTTATAAGTAAACACTTCAAAATGGAAATTTATGGTAGAATGAAAAAAATCAATGAGCATTGTATAATAATTTATTTCAGTTGTATACATATCTTCATGTATAGCGAAATTGATGATACTTTGGCGAAATTAAGGAACGACATATGATGTGAATAATAATCACAGAGTGCAAGCGAGGTTATTTACCTTAAAATTAGATAATCGAATAAATAACGATTAATGTAACATGGAAGCGAGATCAGTATGAGTATATGTAAATGATAAATAAATAATGAATCAAAATCTGTACGCGTTTGAGAATAAATAAGAGAATAATTTAATACACAGTATGAAAATATATACCATATATCATATAAGCCATGTATAGTAGCTAAATATAGTTCTATAGAATTGCACTAAATTTAATATAGTAATGAATAAAATACATGCAGGCTGAATGGATGAATGGATCTATAGTAATGTATATTTATATAAATAAATGTATGATATAATTTATATAAATAATTTATATTATATATTTAATAATCTATATAAATATTTTTTTTTCTTCAAGGACTGAGCTTTGTATAATAATCTATATAATGTTTAATAATTTATATAAATATTTTTTTTCTTCAAGGGCTGAACTTCGGATCCAACTCCACACAAGCGACTTCGACGAAATCCTGAAGGAGTTTAAGGTTTCAGATTCTGCAAGATCCACCTCCTGTAGGACGCTACGTTGGTGTAGATGGAAGCCACGCCTTCTGTCCCGCAGTTCTTGTAGCCGTACGAGACGATGCCAAGCTGTAGGGAGGTAGTTATTAATTACGATGATTTTGTGCTGATTTCGAAGGATATTCTGTCGATGAGAGAGAGAGAGAGAGATGGAGGGAGGGAGGGAGGGAGAGGGAGAGGGAGAGGGAGAGGGAGAGGGAGAGGGAGAGGGAGAGGGAGAAGAAGAGGGAGAGGGAGAGGGAGAGGGAGAGGGAGAGGGAAAGGGAGAGGGAGAGGGAGAGAGAGAGAGAGAGGGAGAGAGGGAGAGAGAGAGAGAGAGAGGGAGAGAGAGAGAGAGAGAGAGACAGAGAGAGAGAGACAGAGAGAGAGAGACAGAGAGAGAGACAGAGAGAGAGAGAGAGAGAGAGAGAGAGAGAGAGAGAGAGAGAGAGAGAGAGAGAGAGAGGGAGAGGGATTTTATTCATTAAAAAAATCGCTTCAAAAAAGAAAGAAAGAAAGAAAAAAAAAACTCCCTTTTTTTCTTTTCCATCACTAAAAAAAAAAAAAAAAAAAAAAAAAAAAAAAAAAAAAAAACCTCCCGCCGTTTCCTTGCGCCTCCCGAGCCTCACCTGAACGTGCGGCGCCCCTGGGTACTTGGTCTGGAAGAGAGGGCCCCCGGAGTCCCCCTTGCAGGAGTCCTTGAAGTCCTCCCCGCCGAAACACACCTGAAGGGGGGGGGGGGAGAGTATGTGTTTTTATTTACGTTTTGTTAATTTACTTTTGTTAATCACTAATGGCATATTTGCTTTTGTTGTTGTTATCATTATTATTATCTTAATCATCAAGTATCATTATCACTATTATTGCTGTTGTTCCGATTGTTATCCTATATATAATTTGCTTCTGTTTTTCTGCTTCTAATAAGTTTTTAAATCATTATCTTGATGGAGTTACAAATTTTAGCCTCATTTCAGAGTTACGTGATTCCCTGTTCAAATGAATGAATATCTGAACAAACAAACGAATAAATAAATGGATAAAATAGAATAAACGAATGAATCAACGCTCACAAAAATAATAACATCAGTAAGCACCATCTCACCTGTTCCTTCAGCAGCACATTGCGGTAGTTCTTCCTACAGGCGCTCAGAGGGACATGAGGCACGGTGGCTGAGAGAAGTCTGCCGAGACTGTAACCCGATTTAGTCACCCCCCAGCCTGCTATGATGGCCCCGCGTTCTCCCACGAATTTCTCTGGGTCCGTGTCCTCAGTCGGGAGACATATAGATTGCACGTAAGGCGCTGGTGGGAAAGGAAAAATATGTTAGAACAATATACCCCGTATCCTCAGTCGGGAGATATACTGATTGCACGGAAGGGGCTGGTGGCAAGGGAAAATGTGTCTTACAACAATATACACCATGTCCTCAACCGGGAGACATATAGATTGCATGGAAGGGGCTGGTGGGAAGGGAAAATGTGTCTTACAACAATATGCACCGTGTCCGCAACCGGGAGATATATAGATTGCACGTACGGGGCTGGGGGGATATGAATAATGTTTTAGAACAATATACACCATGTCCTCAACCGGGAGACATAGATTGCACGAAAGAGGCTTGGTGGGAAAGGAAAAATGAGTTTTTTAATGAATATGCACCGTGTCCTCAGCCAGGAGACATAGATTGCACGTAAGGGGCGGGAGTGAAAGGAATATTGTGTCTTAGAACAATATACACCGTGTCCTCAGTCGGGAGACATATAGATTGCACGAAAGAGGTTAGGAGGGAAAGGAATACTATGTCTTAGAACAATATACACCGTGTCCTCAACTGGGAGACATATAGATTACACATAAGGGGCTGGTGGGAAAGGAAAAATGTCTTAGAATAATATACACCGTGTCCTCAACCGGGAAACATATAGATTGCACGTAAGAGGTTAGTGGGAAAGGGAAAATGTGTCTGAGAACAATATACACCATGTTCTCAGTCGGGAGACATATAGATTGCACGAAATAAGCTTGGTGGGAAAGGAAAAATGAATTTTTAATGAAAATGTACCGTGTCCTCAGCCAGGAGACACAGAATACACGTAAGGGGCTTGGTGGGAAAGGAAATGAGTTGTAAGTGAATTTGCACCGTCTTCTCAGCCGGGAGAATTATAGGTTGCACAAAAGGAGCTACTGGGATAGAAGAAATGTTCTTGATAAATGTGTACTTCGTTCTCAGTCGGGAGACATATAGGTTTATGGGAAAGAAGAAATTTATATGAGATAAATGTGAATGTGGGAAAAGAGACTGATTGGGGGATGAGAATGGGAGTTGGAGGGGGAGGGATTGATATAAAGAAAATAAATGACGCAAACAGGTGAAAAAACACACCAAACCCTTAAAAAACGAAATAGTATTATATAAAAAAAACTCACTTTTAAGATCCACATCTCTGTCCAGCCTGATCAACGCAATGTCATCACTCTCAGGGGCCCTTTTGTTGAAAGTGGGATGGGCAACCACTTCCTCAATACCGAATGTCTGCGGGGGAAGTGTGCATATTTCTCCCCCTCCTCCCGCTCTCCTGCAGTCCTTTTCCGCCCTCAGGTCATGTTCCCCGAGGCGCACTTTGCTCCTGTGGGGGAAGGGAGATCGGCATTAGGTTTAGGGAGAAATTTCGATCCGCTACGAGGTTTGGGGGAGAAAATCGTGAACTTTTACAAGGTTTAGGGGGAAAATATTGAGCCGTCACAAGGATTAGGGGGAAAATCGTGAATTCCTGCAAGGTTTGGGGGAAAACCGCGGTGGGAAAATCGTGAACTACAAGGTTTGGGGAGAAAATCGTGAACTTTTACAAGGTTTAGGGGGAAAATATTGAGCCGTCACAAGGATTAGGGGGAAAATCGTGAATTCCTGCAAGGTTTGGGGGAAAACCGCGGTGGGAAAATCGTGAACTACAAGGTTTGGGGAGAAAATCGTGAACTTTTACAAGGTTTAGGGGGAAAATATTGAGCCATCACAAGGATTAGGGGGGAAATCGTGAATTCCTACAAGGTTTGGGGGAAAACCGCGGTGGGAAAATCGTGAACTACAAGGTTTGGGGAGAAAATCGTGAACTTTTACAAGGTTTAGGGGGAAAATATTGAGCCATCACAAGGATTAGGGGGAAAATCGTGAATTCCTACAAAGTTTGGGGGAAAACCGCGGTGGGAAAATCGTGAACTACAAGGTTTGGGGAGAAAATCGTGAATTCTCCAAGATTTAGGGAATAAATTGATTCGTCACAAGGTTTGGGGAAAAAATCATGAAAACCTACGAAGTTTGGGGAGGAAATATTGAGCCACCACGAGGCTTGGGGAGAAAATCATGATCCACTTCAAAGTTTATGGACAAAAATCTGATCCGTCCAAAGATTCAACGAGAAAATCATGAACCACCACAAAGATTTATAGAAAAAATAGTGACATTTCCCCTACAATGGATTACATTCCCCTTCTGTACCTACAACACAAACCAACTTTCTCCTTTCTCATTTCTCTCCCCATAATTTTTTTCCATACTATCATGCACGTACCAACAACATCAACTTGTACAAGAATCTTACAGGGTATGCTTCTCGTTATATTCGGGCATCGTGCAGTGGGCAGCCGTGAGGACATAGCGTCTGTTGATAAGCGAACCGCCACAACCCCACTTCACGTCGGCTTTTGGGTCGTTTCCGGGAGCTGAAAGGAGGAAGGAATGCAGGTTTGAATGACTGAACTGATAATGGTTGTAGAAGTAATGGTGAAAACAATGATGATTGTAGAAGTAATGATGAAAATGATGATGATTGTTGAATTAATTATGAAAATAATGATGATTGTAGATGTAATGATGGAACAAATGATGATTTTAGAAGTAATGATGAAAATAATGATGATTGTAGAAGTAATGATGAAAATGATGATTGTAGAAGTAATGATGAAAATGATGATTGTAGAAGTAATGATGTAAATAATCATGATAATAATAATATTATTAATAATAATACACTATTACTGACTGCTACTAATGATGCTAATAATAATAATAATAATACACTATGACTAATGATACTACTACTACCATTAATTATAATGAGAATAATAATAAGTGATGATAATGATAGTGATAATGATGATAATAAGAGTAATAATGACATTAATATCTAATAATAATGATAACAATAACAAAGCAATGACAATAATGATAATAAAAGTGACAATACTCATAGAAAAAGATGACATGAAAATAATAAATTAAAATTAAGATTATTCCACACAAAGAAAGGAGAACGAAACGCAAGAATGCAGCGACAGCGAAGAAAGAAAGAAAAAAGAAAGAAAGAAAGAAGAAAAAGAAAAAAGAAAGAAAGAAAGAAAAGAAAGAAGAAAAAAAAGCGAAGGACCAAAGATAGAAAGAAAGAAAAGAAAGAAAAGAAAGAAAGGAGAATGAAAGAAAAGAAAGAAGAAAAAAGAAAGAAAGAAGAAAAAAGAAAGAAAGAAAGAAAGAAAGAAAAGAAAGAAAAAAAAAACGAAGAACCTCACCGTCGAACCCCAGCACAGCCATCCAGGGGAAGGCGCCGAACCGAACCTTTTTCCCCCGTGAGATTCTGGTTCCCAAGGGCGAGTACCCGCAGTGTTCGGGTAGCAGGTCCTCCCCCTTCTCTTCGGCAGGCAGCGCTCGGCCGGGAAAGGGGACGGGAGGACGGGTCGTGGGCGTGGTGATTTCCGGGGCAGGGGGCGTGGCGATTTCCGGAGCAGGGGGCGTGGCGATTTCCGAGGCAGGGGGCGTGGTGATTTCCGGGGCAGGGGGCATGGTGATTTCTCGGGCTGGGGGCGGAGTCTGGGGGTGCGTTGACGTAGGGGAGGTGGGTGAAGGTGGCTTATTGGGCGGGGTTATGGGGCCTCCACGGGCGGGGTTTCGACAGCATACCTTATATGGGGAGAAAATAATATTGATTGAGGTTCATATGTTGGGTCCGTTGATACTGCGCGTGCAACTGTTTTTGTTGTTGTTTTGTGTGGTTTCTGTGCATGTGTACATATGTGTCTGTCTGTATCTGTGAGTCTGAAGGCATGTTCTTGTTCATGTTGTGTGGTTTATGTGCATGTATACGTCTGTGTCTGTCTGTATCTGTGTCTGAAGGCATGCTCTTGTTCAAGTTGTGTAGTTAGTGTATATGTATGTATGTGTCTATCTGTATCTGCGTGTCTGTGTGTATGTCCTTGTTCTTGTTGTGTGGTTAGTGTATGTGTACATGAGTATGTGTATCTGTATATGTGTGCATACTGAATGTGAGTATGTGTGTATCTGTCTGTGTATATTGTTTTTGTTCTTGTTGTATGGTTTCTGTGTGTATACGTATGTGTGTATCTGTGTCTGTGTACACATTTTTCTTGTTCTTGCTGCGTGGTTTCTGTGTATGTATAAATGAGTACATGTGTACCTATATCTGTATGTATACTGATCGTTATTGTTGTGTGGCATCTATACATGTGTACATGAGTGTATGTGTATCTGTATGTGTGTATTCTTGTTCTTCCTGTATGGTTTCTGTATATATGAACGTGAGTATGTCTGCATCTGTGTATGCATCTGTATGTCTGTGTCTGTGTATGCATCTATTTTTCTGTACCTGTGCATGCATCTGTATCTGTATGTCTGTATCGGTGTATGCATCTGTATGTCTGTATCTGTGTATGCATCTGTATGTCTGTATCTGTGCATGCATCTGTATGTCTGTATCTGTGCATGCATCTGTATGTCTGTATCTGTGTATGCATCTGTATGTCTGTATCTGTGCATGCATCTGTATGTCTGTATCTGTGTATGCATCTGTATGTCAGTATCTTTGTATGCATCTGTATGTCTGTATCTGTGCATGCATCTCTATGTCAGTATGTGTGCATGCATCTGTATGTCAGTATGTGTGTATGCATCTGTATGTCTGTATCTGTGCATGCATCTGTATGTCTGTATCTGTGTATGCATCTGTATGTCTGTATCTGTGTATGCATCTGTATGTCTGTATCTGTGCATGCATCTGTATGTCAGTGTCTGTGCATGCATCTGTATGTCAGTATCTGTGTATGCATCTGTATGTCTGTATCTGTGCATGCATCTGTATGCCTGTATCTGTGTATACATCTGTATGTCTGTATCTGTGTATGCATCTGTATGTCTGTATCTGTGTATGCATCTGTATGTCTGTATCTGTGCATGCATCTGTATGTCTGTATCTGTGTATGCATCTGTATGTCTGTATCTGTGTATGCATCTGTATGTCTGTATCTGTGCATGCATCTGTATGTCTGTATCTGTGCATGCATTTGTATGTCTGTATCTGTGTATGCATCTGTATGTCTGTATCTGTGCATGCTTCTGTATGTCTGTATCTGTGTATGCATCTGTATGTCTGTATCTGTGTATGCATCTGTATGTCTGTAATCTGTGCATGCATCTGTATGTCTGTGTCTGTGCATGCATCTGTATGTCTGTGTCTGTGTATGCATCTGTATGTCTGTAATCTGTGCATGCATCTGTATGTCTGTATCTGTGCATGCATCTGTATGTCTGTGTCTGTGTATGCATCTGTATATGTATGTCTGTATGCATCTGTACGTATGTATCTATGTATGCATCTGTATGTCTGTGTCTGTGTATGCATCTGTATGTCTGTATCTGCGTATGCATCTGTATGTCTGTATCTGCGTATGCATCTGTATGTCTGTATCTGCGTATGCATCTGTATGTCTGTGTCTGTGTATGCATCTGTATGTCTGTGTCTGTGTATGCATCTGTGTGTATGTATCTGTACATGCCTCTGTAAGTCTGTATCTGTGCATGCATCTGTATGTCTGTATCTGTGCATGCATCTGTATGTCAGTATCTGTGTATGCATCTCTCCCCTTGCCTATCTACAATCAGAAAACGTATATCCAAATGCATGTCCTTCTGCACGTGAGCCGCAGACAACGACCTTCTGCGTCTACCTCTACAGTAGTGCCCTCACCTTGGGTATCCTCCCAGCGAAGCCACAGGTCGATTGCTGTAGCTGTTTGATTCCTGAGGGCGTCGGGTTCTTCAGGACCAGGAGCAGGTCAGGGCAGGAGGTCAGGATAGTGCATATTGACCCAGGGAGGCATGGGTTGTAGGCTGGAAAGAAAGGTTGCAGTTAAGTTTGGTGTGTTGGTTTGTATGTGTTTTGGGCTATTAAGAGATGGGTGGATGTGTGTGTGTTATGTGTATGTGTGTATGTATGAATGTGTTTGTATGTATCTGTATGTATGCATGTGTGTATGTATGTATATGTGTGTGTGCGTGTGCGTGTGTATTTATGTTTGTATGTATGTATGTGTTTATGGATGCATTCACGTATGTGTGTATGTATACATGTATGTATGTATAGTATGTATTTACATACGCATTAATGAATGCAAGAACAATCAGTTTATATATATTTTATATAAAAAAAGCTAATCACATGTCTTCCACAATCCCACACAAAAAATCTCAACTCACAAGAAAAAAAAGCAAAAACACAAACTCAAAAATAAAGTTTCACAAAATCCATCCTCGGTGTCATGGTCAAGCAGTCATGACCTGTCTGCTCGGCCAACAACATGTTTGGTTGGATGTTTCGCCACAACTAACCTTGTCTGGAGGTCCTGGGAGCAGCGTCCACGGGGAGGGCAAGCAGGAGCCAGAGTGGAAGTAGAAGGACCCCCTTTGGAAGGAATCGAATGCCTTTTACCATAGCCTTCTGTGGAGCGGAGAGGATTTGGGAGGGTATAAGTTACTTGGTTTGTATAGAATCGAATGCTCTTTTTTTACCGTATATTTCTGGGGGAGTGGAAAAAGTTCGGAGGGGTGTTTGGGGGGGGGGGTTATAAGTAGTCTGGTTTGTATGGAATCGATTTTTTTTTTTTCGATTAGCTTTTGTTTTTGTTTTTTACCATTTCTTCCTGTGTAGTGCAAAGGGTTTGGGCGTATAAGTTGTCTGGTTTGTATGGAATCGAATGTTTTTATTTCGTGTGGCTTTTGTTTTTTATCCTATCTTTCTATGGACTGGGAAGGATATGATGTATAAGTAATCTGGTTTGTATAAAATCCAATCCTTTATTTTTCGTTTTGTTTTCGTTTTTTTACCATATCTTTCTGTGGAATGAAAAAGATATACGGTATAAGTTATCTGTTTTTTAAAGAATCGAATGCCTTTTATCGCTTTGCTTTCGTTTTTTTTCACCACATATTCCTGTGAAATGGAAAATATAAGCGGTATAAATGATATGGTTTGCATAGAATCGAACGCACCTTTTTTGTTAAACCACATCCTTCCGTGGAAAGGAAATGACCTCGACCATATGCATCAGGCTTAGATACGTAACGGTCGTGGAATAAGGAAATACGTTCGGATCCGTAGAACGAGCGAGCATAAGTGGATGATTATAGAGTACTGGCGGTTCGTACATCTAGCAGGTGCCAACGCATGTGTTTTTCGCATATTTCTTAATTTTTAACTTGTTTCTTGTATTTTAACCTCATTAAATAAAAGATTAATAAATAAAAAAATATATGATGATGGTGTTTAAATAACAATAATAGAAATAGTGGCAATGGAAAAAGTCGTATTGACTGTTTAATAGTAGTAATGGTGATGATGAGAATAAGGAAAATGATAATGAGGATATCAATGAAATAATGATGATAATTGAATTACAATGATAATAATTATTCTAGTAAAGATAAAAATAATTATAGTATTGGCAAAATAATTAGAATAATAAAGAAAACATGATAATGATGGAAATACCACAACTACTAAAATGACAAGAAATAATGATAATAACAATAATAATAATAATAATAATAATAATAATAATAATAATAATAGCAGTAACAATCATCGTAATAATACTATTAGTATTACTACTGTTGTTGCTGATAATAATAATAATAATAATAATAATAATAATAATAATAATAATAATAATAATAATAATGGTAATTATAATATGATTATAAGCATCATACTGATAATGATGACAAAAAAACTTTGATAATAATGATAATACTAATGATTTTAACAAAACTGATCATAATGATATTAACGATGATAATAATAACGATAATGATGGTAATAATAATCATGAAATTATCTGGTTTATATGTATCTCTTAATGAAGTATAAGTTGTATGAACCTCATTGCCTCACATGGTATTTGGAGTTAGGTTAGGACACTAATTTGCATAAGTAAATGCTATGTAAAAGAAATAAAATGGAAATATTGTTTTGAAAAAAAGGATGAATTTGGATACATTAAATATCTAAATGACATGGATAAATAGATGAATGAATGAATATATGTATAAGCGCATGAATAAAGGAATAAATGTATGAAATGAATATAAGTATATATAATTGTATAATGTATGAATATAATGTGTATATATTATAATGTATAAGTAAATGTATAATATATACAACTGATATATGTGTAAGCAAATGAAGATAGGAATGAATAGATAAACAAATTGATAAATACCTAGAAAAAATGAATTTAAAAAATGAATAAATGTGTAAATAGATAAAGAATGAATAATAAGCTCAAAAACAATATGTCAATAAACAAATAAAAAAGTAAATACATACACATATAAAAATAAAATAAGATACAATTAAATTCAAACACAAAATGCAAATCCATTTACCTTCAGAACTTCAAAGTTAAGGTCTCTTTTCTCGTAAGCGACGACAAGCGAGAGCGAAGATTCACTTACGACGACTGTCTATCAACTGATTAGCAGCCTGAGGGAAGTGTTGTTATATAAGCGGTGGCTGAGGACTTGTGGCGCCTCGTAATTTGCTGTTTAAGAGCATCAATATGTCGAAATATCTCGTAATCTTCTCCTTTTTTCTCGAAAGGATTTCCGGTGTGTTCTACCAGGAAATATTCTCTTTTTTTTTGCTTATTCTTTGTGTATGCTTTTTTTTTCTTTCTAATTAGTGATTCGTTTGTTTGTTTGTTTATGTGCATATCCGTATTTGTTAGTTTATGTATCTGTCTTTTTGTGTTTGTTTTTTTCTCGTTTTCTTTTGATCTGATCTTTCATTTCCAAGAACTACTTTTTCTTCTTTTTTTGTAATATCACCATTCATTTTTTTCTTCGTCTATTTTTTTTCTTTTTACAGTTTTTGGAACTTAAATCCTTTATTTCATACTTTATTAATCTACTTTTTCTTATGTTTTTCTCTTTCTTTTCTCTCATTCTGTAATTCCCACATAGTCATCGACTTTCTCAATTTCTTTCCTTCTCTTCATCTCTGTCATGTCTTTATTCTCCTACTTTTTCTTCTTATCCTTCTTCTTCTTCTTCAGAAACAAAAAAAAAATAAATAAGTTAAATAAGTTTTTTAAGTCTTTTTTCTTCTTAAGAAACAAAATAAAAATAATAAAAGGTTTATTTTTAGGCAACGACACATAATAAACTCTCTATATATAACCTTTATTTCTCCGAATTTTCCTTTGTTTCCCTCCCTCTCCTATGACGTCACGATCACGCCCACCACCCACCGCCCGCCGCCCGCGCCTCTGTAATTCGTATTCCGCGAAACGCCACGTGACTCCGTGTGCGTGTAATGCGGGTGGCGTGAATGCGTGTGCGTGTGTGCGTGTGTGCGTCAGTGCGCCCGGAATTGTGATACAAGATTGCA
>NC_091572.1:5860893-5863393 GCF_042767895.1 Penaeus vannamei
TTTTTTTATCTTTTTAACTTTGTTTATATTTCTCTCTCTTTCGCTCGCCCACTCGCTCGCTCACTCCCTCTCTTCCTCTCTTTCTTTCACTCTTGAAGTTTCTGTCTCTCTCTCTCTCTCTCTCTCTCTCTCTCTCTCTCTCTCTCTCTCTCTCTCTCTCTCTCTCTCTCTCTCTCTCTCTCTCTCTCTCTGTCTTCCCCACCCTTCTCTTCCTCCTCTCTCTCTTCTAATGTATCGGCCGATGAAAAACTGTGCACGGAGACATCCTTCAAAGCATGAAGCTGCACTTAAGCCTAAAGCGCTAAAAAAAAAAAAAAAAAAAAAAAAAAAAAAAAAAAAAAAAACACACACACACACACACACACACAAGCATTAAAACTGGAATATGCAAGGTCTTGACTGAAGGCCTGCCACGCTCGACTTTGCGCACGTTAAGTAAAGTCAATGCACGTTTTCCGACATTTTCGGCCTGTTTGTTAAAATTGTGCCAGGCCCGAACCAATGAAATTAATAAATACAAACATAAATACAAACGCAGAAATAAAGGCATATCTGTCTATATATCTGATAGATGTACATTTAACTATCTATTTGCCGTGTTGGTATGCATGTCTAGACTGATTGATATGCATTTATTTCTTTATCTATTCATGTCAAGTATACGAATATTCTTTGGGTCGGACCTCGCACAATTCCAAGAAACCGGCATTTTGTTTATACTTTCATAGGCATATCTCGAAGCGTATAGTATCCCCGCATATATGTATAGCAACGATAACATTACCATTACCTATATCTCATGTACTTGCCATTACCTCTTGATACTAGTCAATCCTGGTAATTAGAAGAGTACAAAAAATAATGGAAATGAAGGTGTAATGAATATTCAGGTAGCATTACCATTACCTATATCTCGTGTACTTGTCATTACCCCTTGATACCAGTCAATCCTGGTAATTAGAAGAGTACAAAAAATAATGGAAATGAAGGTGTAAAGAGAATTCGGATAGCATTACCATTACCTATATCTCATGTACTTGCCATTACCTCTTGATACTAGTCAATCCTGGTAATTAGAAGAGTACAAAAAATAATGGAAATGAAGGTGTAATGAATATTCAGGTAGCATTACCATTACCTATATCTCGTGTACTTGTCATTACCCCTTGATACCAGTCAATCCTGGTAATTAGAAGAGTACAAAAAATAATGGAAATGAAGGTGTAAAGAGAATTCGGATAGCATTACCATTACCTATATCTCATGTACTTGTCATTAACCCTTGATACCTGTCAATCCTGGTAATTAGAAGAGTACAAAAAATAATGGAAATGAAGGTGTAATGAATATTCAGGTAGCATTACCATTACATACATCTCATGTACTTGTTAATTAAATAAGATACCAGTCAATCCTAGTAATGAGAAAAGAGCAAAAAAAATAATGGAAATGACGTTGTAATGAGAATTCGGATAACATTACCATTACCTATATCTCATGTACTTGTCATTACCCCTTGATACTAGTCAATCCTGGTAATAAGAAAAGAGCACAAAAGATAATGGAAATGAAGTAATTAGAATTCAGATAGCATTACCATTACCTGTATCTCACATGTATTACCTCAAGATCCCATTCAATCCTGATAATAAGAAAAGAACACAATGATAATGGAAATGAAGTTGTAACTAGAATTCAGATAGCATTACCATTACCTGCATCTCACATGCATTACCTCAAGATACCATTCAATCCTGACACTGAGAAAAGAGAACAAAAGATAATGGAAATGAAGGTGTAAAGAGAATTCAGATAGCATTACCATTACCTATATCTCATGTACTTGTCATTAACCCTTGATACCTGTCAATCCTGGTAATGAGAAAAGAGAACAAAAGATAATGGAAATGAAGTTGTAACTAGAATTGAGATACCATTACCATTACATACATCTCACGTACATTACCTCTAGATCCCAGTCAATCCTGACACTGAGAGAAGAGCAGAAAAGATAATGGAAATGAAGTTGTAATGAGAATTCAGATAGCATTACCATTGCCTGCATCTCACATGCATTACCTCTAGATCCCATTCAATCCTGATAATAAGAAAAGAGCACAAAAGATAATGGAAATGAAGGTGTAATGAGAATTCAGATAGCATTACCATTACCTGCATCTCACATGCATTACCTCAAGATCCCAGTCAATCCTGACACTGAGAGAAGAGCACAAAAGATAATGGAAATGAGGGTGTAAAGAGAATGCAGATAGCATTACCATTACCTGCATCTCACATGTATTACCTCAAGATCCCAGTCAATCCTGACACTGAGAGAAGAGCACAAAAGATAATGGAAATGAAGGTGTAATGAATATTCAGATAGCATTACCATTACCTGCATCTCATGCATTACCTCAAGATACCATTCAATCCTGACACTGAGAGAAGAGCACAAAATATAATGGAAATGAAGGTGTAAAGAGAATTCAGATAGCAT
>NC_091572.1:5868393-5873393 GCF_042767895.1 Penaeus vannamei
GTATACGTTATCCTTAGTAAAAATACATAAATACATGAATTTTCTAAAGGCGTTAGAATAGATTCCCTTTCACTGGAGGAAAGACTAAACTGTTTTAAATGTTTTAAAAGGTTTTAAATCGTTATTAAAAGTTAAAGCTTTCTCAGGATAATTTAACCTTGACTGGGAACTGATTCAGTTTTTGTTGCAGCAGTATCTCTGTCTAAAGTAATTTTGTGTATGTATTTCGGTGTTACGACGTCTGATGAGGTAGTCTTGATGTGTTCGAAACGTCATGTTTTTATTTCCTTTATTCCGTGGCAGTGTTTCTTTGTATGCACACACATGCACACATACGCACACGCACCCACACACACATATGCTCACACTCACACACACACACACACACATGCACACTCACACACACACACACACACACACAAATACACACATGCCCCCCCCATACACACATGCCCCCCCCATACACACATGCCCCCACTCACAGACACACACACACACACACACATGCCCCTCCCTCATACACACATGCCCCCACTCACACACAAACACACACACCCGCCTCCCTCCCCACCCCCACACATATATCCCCCCCCCCACACACATGCCCCCCCCCACACACACACCCGCCCCCACACACACACATACATTCATATATTCACTTATCCCCCGCGCCTCTTTGCATATCCCTACCTGGCAGCCCGCCCTCAGTATCCTCTCAACAAACACCTTCACTCGCGACTTGACTTTGACCGAGCCTGAAAGTCGACGGAGAAAACAGCCGCCAAAACCCGTTCTGCAAGCGAGCGAATTTCCTCGGTGGAAACTCGCTGGTAAGTTTCCCCCGCCGAGAGCTGTGCGAATTTCGTGGAAGCCGCTCTGTTGGTGTGCGATTTTTGCTTTTTTTTTTTGCTGTTCTGTGGTGTTGTTGTTGTTATAGTCTGTTCTGTTCTATTGTGTTGTTATAGTCAATTCTGTTCTATTGTGTTGTTATAGTCAATTCTGTTCTATTGTGTTGTTATAGTCAATTCTGTTCTATTGTGCTGTTATAGTCAATTCTGTTCTATTGTTGTTATAGTCAATTCTGTTCTATTGTGTTGTTATAGTCAATTCTGTTCTATTGTGTTGTTATAGTCAATTCTGTTCTATTGTGTTGTTATAGTCAATTCTGTTCTATTGTGTTGTTATAGTCAATTCTGTTCTATTGTGTTGTTATAGTCAATTCTGTTCTATTGTGTTGTTATAGTCAATTCTGTTCTATTGTGTTGTTATAGTCAGTTCTGTTCTATTGTGTTGTTATAGTCAATTCTGTTCTATTGTGTTGTTATAGTCAATTCTGTTCTATTGTGTTGTTATAGTCAATTCTGTTCTATTGTGTTGTTATAGTCAATTCTGTTCTATTGTGTTGTTATAGTCAATTCTGTTCTATTGTGTTGTTATAGTCAGTTCTGTTCTATTATGTTGTTTTAGTCAATTCTGTTCTATTGTGTTGTTATAGTCGATTCTGTTCTGTTTTATTATATTGTATTCTGTTCTGTTTCTATTCTGTTCTTTTCTTCTCTATTCTGTTCTGTTCTATTTCGAATCTGTTCTGTTCTGTTTTGTTTTATTCTTTTTTATTTCTATTGTCTTCTGTTCTATTTTATTATCTTCTGTTCTATTTCTATTCTATTCTTTTCTCTTCTGCTATGTTCCATTTCTATTCTGTTCCGTTCTATCTGTTTTATTCTATTAAATTCTCTTCTGTTTTTTTCTGTTTATTCTATTATATCATACTCTATCCTATACTATTATATTGTTTTATTCCATTCTATTATACTATGTTAAATCATATATTTTCGTTTATCCGAAGAAATTAAATTTTACATATGCAGCTGTGAAGATTGTCATAAAAAAAACAAATTATGAATAACACTTCAAAACGATAGAATGTATAAGTATATTTTGGTTAGACATGCAAATTGCTAAATGGTGAGGTGCACTTTATTCATAAAAAAAGCCTATACAGCACCTGCCTGCCTCAGTTGCCAGAAGTCTCCATCGAAATCATCTCTTCAAAATCGTGTTGCTAAAATCCAAACATCACGACAAACATGGAAATAAACACACAAAAAGAACACCACATTTTCCCAAAGACCACAAACTCCAACTACAACAACAACCAAAAGAAAGAAAGAAAGGGAAATAAAAAAGAAAAAAAAATATGAACAACCAACCCTCCCTCCTGCATGGCTCGAGGCGCACTGAGACCCCGAGCTGACGAACCACAAACCCGTCTTTCTGTTGCTCGCGAAGTCCAGGGGAAGCATGACGTAACACTCTCTGCTCTCTCTCTTGGTGCTTGCCTCGCCCTAATGTCATGAGTCAAAAGGTGAAATGAGCGAAGATTCAAATTCGGGCTTGGAGAGAGAAAAAAATCCGCTGGGTCGAAGGCTGTTTCGAGACATTATATTAAAAGAGAAAAAATATATAAAAAGTTAGGGTATACTTTGTTCTTGTGCTAAAATATATGTATGTATGGAAATATGTGCGAATCTCTGCAGATGGTGTTTTATGTAGTGAAGATTATGGTGTCTTTTTCAATGTACATACATACGTGTGTGTGTGTGTTTGTGGTCATATATATGAATATATAAACATATGTATACATATATGTACACAAACACACATACATATATATATATATAATATATATAAATATATATATATAAATATATATATATATATATATATATATATATATATATATATAAATGTGTGTGTGTATGTCAATGTTTATATATGTAATATATACATTATAAATATATCTATCTATATATATATATATATATGACTCAGTATATGTGTATGAGTGTATATGTACACAAACACACACACACACACACACACACACACACACACACACACACATATATATATATATATATATATATATATATATATATATATATATATGTATATATATGTATATGTATATATATATGTATATATATGTATATATATATATATATATATATATATATATATGATATATATGCATATATTTATGTATACATATATATGTATGTATGTATATGTGCACATGTATGTGTCTATATATGTATGTTTGTATCTATACATATATATATATATATATATATATATATATATATATATTTATATATGTATATATAGGTGTATACATAAATATTTATACCTTTAGATGTTTGTTCCCTATTTTGATAAACATTCCCTTCCGTTCTAGCTTCTTGAATATTTGCTCATGATAAGTTGTAAACAGTGTTGGTGACATGGCGGCGCTCTGCCTAGCACCTTTTAAATGGGACTCTACGGATTTCTTCAAGGAGCTTCATGGTCGCCGTCCCATCTTCGTATATATCGTCTAATATTCAATAAATTTCCTCAATTCCTTGCTTTCGAGTAGATTCTAATACTGCTGTTCGTTGTATAGAGTTGAATGCATATCCGTAATCGACGAATGCCATACAAAGGGCTTTCTTATATTCGTTTATTTCCCCTCCTCATCCTTAATCTTAATTCTTTTAGATCCCTCAAGTGTATCCAAATAACTGTAGTATTTTCCTAAGCTTTCGGAAATTAAACGATGGTAAGATATTTGTTAAAAAAAACAAACAAAAAAAAAAAAATTGGCTACTTTCACGACTGCTATGTCTCCTGTATTTACTATAATAAATTCTATACTAGTACCATCTACTCGTGTTTTTTTTCCCCTCTCTTCATGCCTTTGAGCGCTCTCTCTCTCTCTTTCTTTCCCACTGATATATAAACTATTGTACTCTCTCTCTCTCTCCTCAGCGGTGATGTGAGGGGGTACCTCTCTAATTACTGTGCTTGCTTCTGTCCGTGGCTATTAAAGTCTTCCACTATTGTAATGATTGCATTTTTGTTCTATGTCACTTCCCCGTCTGGTTTCTTTATTTTATATATTTGTTTTTCCCCTATTCTGAGTCTATTTTTAATTGCTATAATGTGGGTGCCTTCTTTTCTTTTATAGTCTGTTAGTTTAGCTAATTATTTTTTTGTCTATGTTTAACGTTGATTTCATGTCGCGTGTGTGTTCTCTCTCTCTCTCTCTCTCTCTCTCTCTCTCTCTCTCTCTCTCTCTCTCTCTCTCTCTCTCTCTCTCTCTCTCTCTCTCTCTCTTTTTTTTTTTTTTTTTTTTTACTTTAGCTATTTGATTTCTACCGAGAGCTTACTGGAGCTTGTCTTGTCGTTTTTACCACCTACTACAAGTGCAGTTTCCTTTGATATCTCTTTGAACTGTTAACTGGTTTGGTCAATATCAAGATCTCCTTCGTTGAGAAGGATCTGTTTTATATAAGCCGGAACTAACTTCAGAAACGTTACGCATCAACTTAGGATCATACAAACACACACTTGCAAAAAAATAAAAAATAAAGAATAAAAAAGAATGAAAAATAAATAAATAAATAAAATCAAAAGACCCTTACAATATCTCTACCTTACAAATTCCCTCCTTGTAAACCATTATTTTTTATTCTTTATATCTCGTTGGTTATTATTATCTTTGAACCCCGAACCTCAAAGAACCCTTAATAACGTGTAAGAATAAACCCATCATGAAACACAGTCTATAAGAATATTATTTTGACAGTCTTAAGGCAGTGATTTGCAGGCTATAAGGTCTCTTGCCTGTCTCTAACTGTACGTCCTATAAAAACACGCATTCTTCACTATCAAATCTAAATTCAGATACTTGCCTTCCTGAGTCACAATGGTTTTTCAGTTTCAAGGTAGAATCATGTATTATGTGCTTTAAATGTTTCTATAAGAATATTGTATTTTTTCTAAATCCTAATGGTTTTATTTCTTCATATTTTTACTCAATAAACTAATTAAAAAATAAGAGTACAGTTACATTGGCTTCTATTGGAGGTTTTTAGTCAGACGCAATTTTTCTAATTTGATATTATGTAAAACGATTTTTGTGATGAACTATTTGTGGAAGAGGGAATGCCAGC
>NC_091572.1:5878393-5880893 GCF_042767895.1 Penaeus vannamei
TAAATGGTCTATAGAAGACATGGAAGTGTTTGTTCAAACGTGGATGCTTGGATACACACTCACGCATGCTTAAGTGTATCTCTCTCTATCTATCTATCTATCTATCTCTTTCTTTCTCTCTCTCTCTCTCTCTCTCTCTCTTTCTCTTTCTCTCTCTCTCTCTCTCTTTCTCTTTCTCTCTCTCTCTCTCTCTCTCTCTCTCTCTCTCTCTCTCTCTCTCTCTCTCTCTCTCTCTCTCTCTCTCTCTCTCTCTCTCTCTCTATCTCTCTATCTATCTCTACACACACACATACACACACACACACACACACACAAATACATACACAAATAACACACACACAAATACACACACAAATACACACAAATACACACACACACACACACACACACACACACACACACACACATACACACACACACACACACACACACACACACACATATATATATATATATATATATATATATATATATATATATATATATATATGATATATATATATTTATATATATATATATATATATATATATTTGTGTGTGTGTGTGTGTGTGTGTGTTTGTGCGTGGTGTATATATATATTCACACAGACTTAAATGCATACATCCATTGTTTACACGCAGGCATATAACACCCCCCCCCCTTCCAGCAACCTTAATACCCCAGAAGGCATCCACGAAGACATGAACTGGTATCATCCGGTTATACCAGCTGAACCTTATACTGCTTGCTTGGGCTGAAGACTCCGCAAGCAAGCACAACATTATGAACTTTGGCTCTTTGCTTGGAGACGAGTAGCAGTGTTGCCAAGGTGGATGATTGCAAGTTTTCCTTTTTGACTTTCATGAAGGTGAAAATAGATTTAACGAGAATGAGAACGTGTTATTGTTGCTTATTGAGAATTGCAATGGTGAGTATTGTTGACAAAGATGGTCGCTTTTGAATCTAAAATCTTGAATGTTCGTTTCCAAGGATGAGTTAAAAATAGGAGAGGAATAGGACAAGAAGAAAAGAATGGATGAGAAAAAAACAACAAAAGAACAGAAAAGCGGAATAAGAGAAAGGGAGAGATATTAGAAAATGAAAAAAGAAGGAAATTAACGAAGAAAGAAAATGTTTTTCACGATTTTTTCCTATTTTTTTGCCTTTCTTCATTCATACCTTCCTCTCTTCTCGCCATCTTCCGACATCCACAGAAAAAAAGGAAAAGGAAACCTACCGCAAAAAGAAGAGAAAAAATAATTAAGAAAGACCAAACAAACAAAAAACAAAAAAAGGCAAAAATCACAAAAGAACAAGCAAACAAACAAACAAAAAACATTAAATTAAGAATAAGACGAAAAACATACACATCACCCTTTTCCATCTATTTCACCCCTGTTTCTCGCTTATTTCTTATCCCTTCTTATTCCTTTCTTCCTCTCACACCTCCTTCCAAATGTCCCCCACAACCCCTTGTCCCTCTCGCAATTGATAACCAAGGTGATGTGGCACCAGTGACGTCATGGGGCGTGCCAAGAGCGCCGTCCTCCGTTTTCTATGCGGTAATATATATCAGGCGACGGCTGGGAAGGACTGTGGCATGACGGGAAGGTCTTTGTTATGGTCTTAGGGAGTTTAAGGTCCCTTCCAACCTTCTCTAGTTATCGTCTTTTTTTTTTCTCTTTCTCTCTTTCTCGTTTTCTTTATTCGTTTCGTGCTACTTAAGACTTTTTTTTTTTGCGTCGTTCTATTTTGTAATGTTTTGTTTTCTCATTTGTTATGGTATAGGGAGTTAAGGTTGTTTTTTGTCTTTGTTATTGTCTTTCTTTTTATTAAATAATTGGAGGGACCTTTTTGTAAAGATGGTGGATAGGTCTGAGGTAGTAGGGAAGGTCTATGGAGATAAAAAAGGTCTTATTTTGAGTTTGGAAGATCTGTGGAGATAGAAAGGGTCTATTTCGAGATGGGAAGGTCTGTGGGGATAAAAAAAAAGATCTATTTCGAGATGGGAAGGTCTATGGAGGCAAAGAAATATTTCTTATTTTGAGTTGGGAAGGTCTATGGAAATTAAATAAGGCCTCGTTTTGAGAAGGAAAAGTCTATAGAGATAAGAAAGGTCCCATTTTGATATGGGAAGGTCTATGGAGATGGAAAAATGTCTTTTGAAATGATGAAAAGGTCTATTATGATGGGGAGGTTTATGAAAATAAAAAAATGTCTTTTGGAATTACGAAAAGGTATTTTATGATGGAGAGGTTTATGAAAATAAAAAAAGGTCTTTTGGAATTACGAAAAGGTATTTTATGATGATGAGGTTTATGGAAATAAAAAAAGGTCTTTTGAAAGGATGAAAAGGTCCTTTACGATGGGCAGGTTCTTGTGAGGTGATGGGAACGACTCCCAGGATTGTAGGAAGGCAGTTACATAATCCACGGCCGGTGTAGAGACTCCTGCACGTATGACTGAATCCTATCATGAATTATGCAACATTATCATCAGGGAATTGCTTTTCTTGATGGG
>NC_091572.1:5890893-5893393 GCF_042767895.1 Penaeus vannamei
GTCAAATATCTCAAACAAAATAGAATACAACTCAAATACAAACTCCTACCTTTAAGGAGACTGTGATTCCATAAAAGTAAAATATTCCACAAGTGCCGCTACTGAATATATATTTCCATCATTATAAATGGTTAAGTCCTCCTATTACAGGATATATAACCTTTCGTGACACATTACCCCAATTTTAAAGATGTATGCAGATGTTGCAGAACTCTTACTGAAATTACAACGACCTTTTTCAAGACAAAACTCTTTAACCACTCATGACCAGATGAAACCTCGAAGCTTCGGAACACGAGAAACCTCTCCTCGCTATGAGAAGTCATGAGCGAATCAAAGGTCATCAGAATGCAAAAAGAGAGTGCACATCACGCGAAATCATGGCCTACCACACACTGCATGGCTGAACAACCTTCACTTTATAACTGCCTTGACCGAATGATAAATTTTCTAAGTATGACGAAGGTTGTGTTCGAATGCCGAGTCGAAGCAGATGTCTCGCCTATCTCTTACATCTATTGAGTTTTGTTTTTTTTTAATTCTTTAGTTCGGTCTTGTGGACTCTCTACATACAAGCGAGATTTTTTATTCTATTGTCTCGGTCATATGAAGTCTTTATATACAAATCGAGAGTTTTTTAATTCTTTGGGTCGGTCTTGTGTACTTTTTATATACGAATTTGTTAATTCTTTGGGTCGGTCTTGTGTACTTTTTATATACGAGTTTTTTTTTTAATTCTTTGGCTCGGTCTTGTATACTCCCTCTTCATACATTATGTCGAGTGTCCTGAAAAGTCCTACACAGTGCATTCCTGTGCCAGATGTCCTTTGAGGAATAACTTTCCAAAAGGTGGTCAGAGTAAGAGGGCAACAGGATGGAGTGTGGGGGAGGTGAGGGGGGTGGGGGAGGAAGAGGAGGTGGAGTAAGTGGGGGAGGAGGTGGAAAAAAGTGGGGGAAAAGGTGAAGGGGTGGGGGAGAAGGTGAAGGCAGTAGGGGAGGAGGAGGTGAAGGAAGTGGGGGAAGAGCAGAAGGAAGTGGAGGAGATGGTGAAAAAAATTGGAGAAGGTGAAGGAAGTGGGGGGAGAAGATAAAAGGGGTGGAGGAGGAGGTGAAAGGGGGTCGGGGTTAGGGGGGAGGGGGGAGCCGTCATGCAGCGACCAGGGGAGGGTTGGCCAAGAGCGCTTGTGACCACCTCGTGGCATGGCAAAGTTGGATCACGTGATCAGACCAGTCTAGGAATGAGCCCCACACGTGCATGGCGAACGTACATGCCCAACAGGTGCATCTACGAATAAAAAACCTGTAGGACGGGTCTACTTTACATACAAACCTACAGCATAGATACATACATGCATTCATACATACATACATACTGAGACGTTAATAGATCTAGTTTTTAAAAGCATTTAGTCGGGGAAAAATACTGACGAACAAATCGTGGCTTCCTATTGGTTGGCTGGATCCGAGAACGATTCCTATTGGTTGAGAGGAGGGATGGTCCGATCGAGCCTCCGAGACAAGTTGAAAGGGTATGGGGCACCGGCGGGAGGGGAGGGGGGGAGGGAGGGGGCAACACACATATCTAAAAATATCCTCGGCCATCTCTCTCTCTCACTCTCTGTCTCTCTCTTTCTCTTTCTAATTCTCTCTCTCTGATTCTTTCTCTGTCTCTGTTTCTCTCCCTCCCTCCCTCTCTCTTTCTCTCTCTGATTCTCTCTCTCTCTCTCTCTGTCCTTCTTCTCTCTCTCTGCCGTTCTTCTCCACTCTCTCTCTCTCTCTATCAATCTATCTATCTGTCTATCTATCTCTCCCTTTCTCCCTCCCTCTCTCTCTGTCCTTCTTCTCCCAGATGTTGCAAATTGCTCTTAAGTTTTAGAGAGGCGTTTCAGCTGAGTTTGAAATTCGAATGTAACGTCCAACGGCTGTGTCTTACATCTATGCAATGTTGAAGATGTGTTTTTATAAGTGAAAATATCATTTGCAAACTTCTAAAGGATGCTCTCAAAAGTGTGATCTGAACTACAATAGCCAGGAGAGTTTAAATCTGTAACAGCTGTAATAATGATAATAATAATTGATAATAATAATAATAAGCCTATTATATGCTAAAAATCTAGCATATGCCGCCAATGTCTTTCGATTTACAAATAAATAAATAAATAAAAAGAAAATAATATTAGTAATAATATGTATATTGCGAAGAATCAAAGAGGTGAGAGCAAGATGGCGGAAACACAACACACTTCAACATCTGTTACGGTTCAATCGAATTTCTAAAGTTACATCACTTTCAGATAAGAACGGAAAGTTGCATGAGATTATGTGGTGTTTGATGATTTTTTGCCGGGAGGAGATTTGAACATTTCTTTTTATCATTGGTTGGATGCCGAGATTATCGAGATTTGATTTCGAAAATTTCTGGTCAGTAGTTTTAAAAATTATTATTATTTTTATTGATTTCCCTGATTATCGAGATCTGAGTTCCAGAATTTCTGTTGGT
>NC_091572.1:5903393-5905893 GCF_042767895.1 Penaeus vannamei
AAGTTCTCTTATAGAGGACTTTATTAATCAAATTTAATTATTTTAGCAGACCTAAGTATAGGCCTATATATTCTTTTTTTTTAGGTATGAATTATTTATCTTATATCAAAACTGTTACCGCGTCCCTTGTTAGATTTGTTGTGTATAGTTATCAGCAACATTTTATTTCATTGTAATTCATATTCCCTAAAAGTTATGCGAACTCTCTCCATCTGTGTTTGTTTTAAACTGTGATGACTTCAACGTATCACTGGACCACCGCGTGCATCTGTAAAAACAACTCGTTTTCTGTTTTGACTAGTCTCGTTTTCTCTTCTTCAGTGTCTTTCTCCTGTTTCATCCGGGTATATCATACTCCCCCTCCATTTTGTACCAGTTTTCTTGTCTCTGTGGCTGTGAATCATATAGCCGACACCATAAGGTTCTCTTGATTAATGAGTTTTACCTGTGATTAAAAGGCGTTTAGTGTGGATCGACAATCATAGATGTCAAGGCTCCAAAACTATACTCATTTTTGTTATCGAGGAGAAGGTGCACTTTAAACGTATAATGACTATTTGATAATCGTCTAATTGCTGCTGATAATTATTCAGAATAGGACAATGGAACTCGGTCTTTTCACACCCAGTGAGTCATAAACAAAATTTTAAAGTACATCTTCGACTTGAATAAAAATAGTACAGTTTCCCCTGAAGTGATGTGATTGTCACATTTTCTTTTCATCCTATGTGTACTATCTCTGCCTTTTCAATGTGTGTTGTAAATTGATTGTAATCCCTGTGTTTGTTTGTGATTATAATTATTTGACCCATTGTATCATCCATTTGCTCAATTTGAAAACAGTAAGCGTTTATTGTGATGTATTCCGTCATTTTGGCAATTACTGTGTGTCTCTCTCACCCCTCGATTTAAATCATTTTACCCTAGATTTGTATTTTAAAATCTTAAAAGAAAAATAAATTAATGAATTGAAATCTATTTTGCTGTTTTTTTTCTGTTCCAGTGACTCTATACTGAGAAATGTAGTTGAAAAAAATAGTGATGTGTCATGTGATGTCTCTGCGTATGTTGTCAATGAAAATTTATCGTTACATATATAAGAAAAGTTCTTTGCTACTGAGTGCATTTATGAATATAGATACATACATGCACGCGCTCACACACATACACGCACACATGGACGCACACACACACACACACACACACACACACACACACACGTATTGTCAACAACAATCATTAATAACAAAGTTTATATCAAATGAAACATGAAGCGGAAGAAAAATAGATAACAAAATGAAAAGAAAAAACTGTTTAGAATATAATACAGATACATTTAAAGAAAAAAAAGATTCTTAATTCAAGTCACATGAAATCAGCTGATTGGACGAATTCCGTTTTCTGTTTACAATAAGTTCATTCTGTTGATCAGTGTTTGGTCTTTAGTCAACTCTGCGTCATCAAACGTTTCATTTTAAAGCGATGACAGACCCACATTGCATGGTGCCTTTGTAGTGTGTGTGTGTGTGTGTGTGTGTGTGTGTGTGTGTGTGTGTGTGTGTGTGTGTGTGTGTGTGTGTGTGTGTGTGTGTGTGTGTGTGTGTGTGTGTGTGTGTGTGTGTGTGTGTGTGTGTGTGTGTGTGTTTATGCGTGCGTGTGTGTGTGTGTGTGGTGTGGGTCTCTATATAAATACACACCTTAATAATGAGCAATTATTATACCTTACTGTAATGATAAATTATTGAATATATACAAAAAGTTTTGTGTTTATGATTTATGCCGCAATTGTGATGTTTGCGTTAAAATTACCGCTTCCTTTTTCAGGCAAGAGAATTTATTACCTCTTAAGCATCGTCAGGGTTTTACGCAATGTTTTATTTTTTTCAATTACTTATTTTAATAATAGTAGTAGTAGTAGTAGTAACGAAACCATTTTGATTCTGATTTTTGTTACTGTATCTGTTTATCGACTTTACCTTATTTATTTATTCATCGTTCTTGTTTATAAAAATATATATATATCTTGAGAGCTTTGGGCCCCAAAATTCCTGCTCTATTGCCTTCGGTATTCGTTCACCCAAACCCACTTGCATTCGAGTTAATTCTCGATCGTTCCCACAGAGTTGGATGCCCTTCTTGCTCCTAACCCTCCCCTTTTAACTAGCCTGTTACCGGCACTAGTTACCCTATGACTAGCCATACACAATGCATACATACACGTGTGCATGTATCACTATTATTCCTCATATATAAAAATGAACAACGTCTCTTTAGGCACGAAAACAAGGGGAAAGAAGTCTCTATGCAGCATCTCTCACCAGAGACAACACAGCAGTTGGCAGTTCCTCATATACCAAGGTCTAGAGTCGGGACAACAGTGTATAAACAATGAGAACAAGTTTTTTTTATCATGTTTTCTCCTTACAATAGAAAGAGAAAGATTGCAATATGTCATAGCTTTGGGTAATATGTCATGAGTGAAGGTATATAATTTATCTAA
>NC_091572.1:5908393-5915893 GCF_042767895.1 Penaeus vannamei
CACACACACACACATATATATATATATATATATATATATATATATATATATATATATATATATATAAATATATATAGACCCACATCGTTGGACATGGAACAACGATGCAAGTAATGCAGCCAAGGAGATCGACCACATCTTCGGTAGCATTTGTTGAAGGATCCTACAGAACTGCAGGGTGTATGGCAGTGCCGAATCCTGTGGTACTGATCATAGATCAGTTGTGGATGCCCTTGAGTCCACTTCAAAAATCCCCCGTCGGTCCAATAATCACCCTAAGGTGTTTCATTTGGACAGGCTGGGGGAGGGGGAGTGTGCCCGGGGGTTTGCCGAGGCAATTTCGAGTCGCTTCATGGCGCTCGACAACCTGACAGACCCTGTAGTTCTGTGTGACACCTTCATGCGCGAAATGCTCGATGCAGTATAAGAATTGATTGGTGAACGCCCAAGAACAATACAGAATTTCATTTCGCAGGAGACGCAGGAAGCTACTGATGCTTGCCGTGCGGCCGTTTGACATGGGATCGGGATTTGCATCATTCTCAACCACTTGTGGAGAAGGCTTGTGGGACGACTTGAGCAGATCGATCATACCTGTCGTGAGGACCTCGAGATGAGCTGAGTCCCTGACTAGCAGCTCGCTATGACGAATCCTCGTAGGTGAAAACAAAGGGTGGATGTGGCTATGTGCCCCCATCGGCGTTAGCTCCCAGTGATCATATGTGTGTGTGTGTAGTTTACAGAATTACTATTAATCCAATAATCCTTGTCGGAATGCCTCTTAGTCAGAGCTACTATCTAAAGTCAATGTGGAACAACAGTGGGCAATATCAAGGTCAATGACTTAGACTTCATTGACTTTGGCTCTGCTATCCTATCTCTCTAAACCCATGTGGCGATACATTTAGCAATAAAGTGAAGCCCTTGGGTTTAGAGATATCCTGGGGCCTGTTAGAAGAGCCTTTTCAGTCAGTACGTGCTTGCAGTAAGATATTAAAGTCACACAAAGTTTTACATACATTGGTAATGTTTTTCATGAATCTGGCCTATCCAGCCAGGAAGTCAGTAAACAGACTGGACTAGCAGCAAGTGTCATGAACTCTCTCAACATGAGTATTTGAAGATATCAGTACCTGTGCATAAGACAGAGTTACCCATCTTCAGGAATATGATACTACCAGTTTTACCCGATGAAGGGGAATCTGAATGCTATCCTGTACCTTGGAGGCTCACCTTGATGCCTCTTATAAACGGTCCTTGGGTTGCTGGCAGGGCCATATGTTCAACCAGCAGAAACATCTTAAGACTGGCATACGACCTCTTACTTACACAATCTTGACCATCAACTCAGGCAATACAGGCACCTGACTTGGTTTCCAAAAGACCATGCCCACAAGTTGGTGGAGGAGGCATATGGGACGTCCTAGGAAGTCATGGCTTGGTTTGAGCTGTCGTGACGAGCTAGAAATGAGCAGAGTCCATGCCAGGCGGCTCACCATGAGAAACACTCGTGGATGGAATTGAAGGGTTGATTAGTGTAATTGGTTGCGCTCATCCAATGTGCCTAAGCAAGGATCAAGATTGCAAATATCCCATAAAAAATTCCTCTGAACAGTTGGTGTACAAAATGTATATTTCTTTTTTTAATCAAGAAAATTTCACCATCATAAATTATAGTTACAAACTAGTATAGCAAAAATACTGTATGTTCTCTTTTATATGCTTATATTTAAAAAGTATTTTTTTTTAGTATCTTCAAAATATATACAGTACATCTATATTTGAAAAAAAATACTTAAATATTCATTTTCCTGAACTGGGATATATTGACAGCTTCATTATAAGACATAAGTTACATACTTGAGAAGTCATCTTACTTTCTGGAATCTGTATGTCTACATTAAAGCTAAGAACATGTAAATGAATGGTGAAGAGATTTTGAAAAGCAATTCCTTTATATTACAACTCGACATCTTGAATGATACATCATTTATAACCTCTTGTATACTCTCAGCCAGTAATGACAAGCAGTTTTGTGCAATATTTGTTACTCTCAGGCAATGTTCTATAAATAAAATAAAATATTTAATTTTTTTTATTTTGACATTTACAAAAATATCCTTTGAATATATCTTCTGCTTGGAATTATTCTTATTACAGTATTGCTCACTCTAGTGCCTTTACATTATAAACTTTCTTCCCATATGTTTAATGAAAAGAATCTCATAACAAGCCTCTTTTCTTTATTAGATATAAACATTTATCCTTACAGATAATTAAGGTTAGTGATATAGGCCACAGCAATGCAAATCCAGTTCAGTATTTGCAATGCCATTAGCTGCAGTGAAAGATGTGAAGAAATAAATTATTCATTTAGCATGAAGGAATTCATATCAGTTCAGATTTCACTGTTAAAGAAAGGTTGCTGTATCCTTGAAAATGCTAAAATCAAACTCTTTTCTTTTATTATAACTTACGTAAAACTCATCATTCACATTTAATGCAAGTCAATTTGCACTGGCGACATTTGAAAAGCCTTTAAAACATTCATCAATCATCACACAGACTTATACATTATCGTACCAAATGACACAGACAAAATTTCATCTTCTAGGACCTTACAGATAAAAGTCCTAAACTGATGAAAAATATAAATACCAGGTACACATAAATACCACAAAATTATCATCAATGCCAAGTCAAAACATGGAATGAATTTTACCCTGTTCTAAAGTTCATAAATTGTTAATTTCTTTAAGTGATATTTGGCTTTTGATACTGTTTAGCACAGAAAATGACTAGAAGTAACTGATTGAAGTTATATTTATATAAATGTATATATCTATATCTCTCTATCTATATATATATATCTATACATATATATCTATATCTATATATCTATATATATAGATAGATAGATAGATAGATATATAGATATAGATATATATTTTATACATATTATATATATATATATATATATATATATATATATATATATATATATATATATATATATATATATATATATATATAATGTATAATGTATAATGTATAATGTATAATATATAATATATAATATATAATATATATATAATATATATATATAATATATTTATAATATATTACATATATTCATATATATATATATATATATATATATATATATATATATATATATATATATATATATATATATATATATATATATATATATATATATATATATATATATATATACATACATACATACATACAAGCATTTATCAGCTGTCATTATATTCCATTTCCATCCAAAAATATAAAATAATATTAAGTAAACACTTTCATTTTTCATCAAGCAACAAATGATGCAAAAACAGAGGTTTTAGCCTATCATGTACAATGAATTAAATGTTATTCAGCATAAAGTTATTCCCCCATTTTATATTTACAATGAATAAAAAAAAACTTTTATGTAGGTATAAATGCTGATACAGGTCAAAGTTGCTTTTATAATCAAAATGAGAAAATAATATATAATGATTACATTGTTTTTCTTTTTTTCTGTAAATTCATCATCTTGGAGTAATTCTAATGATAATGTAATTCTATATATAATTTGAAAATACATTAACATTTTCATGAAGTAAATTTTAGTTAACCATATCCACAGTGAATGAAATATCCATAGGTAATCTAAAATATTACTGACATCCATATAATTTCACTTCAAACAATTTCGTTGATTTTTATGTAAAAGATTTTTTTCAGCTTACAAAATGTATTATTTTCTTGAAAAAATAAATGCAACAGTATAGAAAACATTAAATTAAACAATGAAACTGTCTTCTTAGAAAATTCTTACTCTTTAGCTTTCACATTCACATGTATTCTTGAAATATAATTCATCACTGAAAAGAAATACATTACAAAATATTATCATTCTTAATTCCTAATTAGGAACAGGATGAATATTTTTTTTCTGTTAATACTTTATGATTCTAAACAAAACTACAACATCTAATTAGTGTCTTTTCATAAAAATTATGAACAATAAACTTACATACAATTTATATAAACATTTACAAGTGTTATAACTTATGATTAACACCTTTTCTTTTCTTTAACTTACCCTAAAGACCTATGAAATCTCACTGACAGGTGATATTATGTCACATTTCATAGCCTGTATGAAATTTTGCTCTATGAATGTCATGGCATTTGATCCCACATATTTCTGGCTTTAGCTCTCGTTAAAGCAGTGTGGTGTCTTTCAAATCCTTTCTTAAAGAATCAATCATCATCACCTATTGAAAGAAAATTCCTGGACTTTTTTATGGAGCCTGTGAATGAATGAGGATGATCTACAGAGGTTTGCATCACTAAATATAGCAAATCTAAAGCTTTTTCTACAGAATATATTACTTTATCACATAGACTTGGCATAAAACTGAGTATCATGAAGCATGAATTGAAATTCAAATTAGAATCTGTAAAATGGTATACAAATATTTAAAAATGTGTAAAATTTCTAAAAAAATATTCAACACAATTACTACATAGAAAAAGTCTATATAAGAATGCATAACTTCATGAAGCATAAGATGCAACCAGCAGGTTTGATGCTACATCTTCATGAAAATTGTATGGTATTCTAATGAAGATATAAAACTTAAGCAAGTCTGTTACATTGCTTGCATTGGGAAGTTATTAATTCTTACATATACATACTTCTTCTACCTTTGTTATAATAAACTCTGTCCATAAGTACTGGCCAGTCATGAAATACCTGGGTTCTTGAACTGCCTATAATGACTTGTATGCAAAATAGAACTGTAATGTATCTAAATTTAGAATATTCTGTTAACATGTATTTTGATTTTAAGTGCACATTAATTCCACCCTGTGCATTACCTTGAAGCATAGCATAAATCTGTTGTTTTTTGCTGACATCACTGATCCCTGAATTAATATTTTTCTTAATGAAGACTGAATAAAAATGCTATCAAATATCAGCACAATTACCACAATAGCAATCCCTTCACTGTTCACAACAGCTTCAGTATAATGCTAAAGCCCACAGATTGTACCTCTATATTTCACCTTTATATTTTAGGAAGTCTATGAGGAGCAACCACTGGATTGGCCATTTCTAGCATTCTCCGTCCTTCAGCCCTATAGTCAAACGTACATCCATGTTCTTCTGCATGACGATGCTGGGAACAAAAGACACGGTTACACCGACACTCAAATGTTGTCGCAATACGCAAACGTCGTGAGCACTGATCACACCGAGGTTTCCGCCGACTTTTTCTCTTCTGGGGTGTCACTGCTGGAAGGTGAGTTGGAGATGATTGATGGCGACCACTCCCCAGACGCCTTCGACCTTCCTCTGGTGTAGTCTTCCGTGATCCCAGTCCTTTACTGTTCATTATTCCTCTCAATATATCTCTTTGTTCTCTACTTCCAGAAGCAACAAGGGCACCATTTCCTGGAGAAGGAGGTGTATTATTTCTTAATGATGCTAATGACACTGACACAGATTTATTTCTATTAATATTTGAGAGGCCATTGCTAGCTGTCATACTATTAGACAAGCTGGCATTATTGGCTGTTCCTGGAGGAGTGATCATAGAATGGTTAGAATGGCGAGAATTTGCTCTTGATGTATTAAGTATTGAGACAAGTTCACGAAGACGGTCATCAGGAGCACGAATTTGGATACGTTCACTTATTGCACTTTCCCCTCCCATTGATGCTGGCCTGCGCTCCAGAACTTCAGGAGATGTTTTTGGACGGATATTAGGTGTTCTCTGAGTAGTACGAAGTAAATCCTGATTGTGAGAACGGTAAAGGGGGTCTGCTTCATGTCGTTTACTTTTTCGAGCAGTCTGTGGGGGCATATAGAGGGGCACTGGACCCTCCCTCCTTGGCCAAGCTTCACGAGAGTCTTTATCATCCTGCACTATTTCTTTTCCACTGTTTGTAACAAGTCCATGTCGCACTAACGATTTTCGGTAAGAAGCATAAGCACTTTTTTGAGTCTGGGCACCTATTATCTGAGAAGGCACTTTAGGCTTTTGTCCACTTCCCTTCCCTCTCTCTTCATTGACTGCAGGCAGCCGTTTGCGATCAGCTGGGCGAATATCATCTAAGGGCTTCCGGCCTGTCCAGTCCACAGGGATGGGTGGGTGTGCTGTAGGGATTTCCTTGAGACGAGTAGATGTCCGTGATATGCTGTTACGACGGAGCTCTGCATTTCTTTCTTGAGTGGTTGGCCGAGAACCACGTCCTCCCCAGCGATTTACAGTTTTGAGCCGTTTTCCCCCACTGCCACTACGCTGACGAGTATTAGGCCTTGATCCCCCTGCACGATGTTCCTGTGAATCTGCGAGGTTTAGGTGATTCTTTGTTGCTGCTTCTGCCTGAACTGCAATCGATTTTGTATTGTGTTTTTCTCTTCCCTCTGATGTTACTTGTTTTGCATTCTTCTCCTTCTTTGCCTGCTGTTATAGGAAACAAATATTAATAAACTAACATTGTATTTTCATGATATATGTAATATAGCTTCCAAAAAGGGTAACATCCATAAACCTATTTAGAGAACATAGTCATAAAATATATCACTGCCATTTTTGGTCTCTGTAGAACTGATGATATGGTATTTGATCAGAGTTGTAACAGATAAATTTAGAAGTAAAATGTAAGAACTATATGTGGACATTTATGGACACGTTTTTATTGCATTTTAAATGACTATGAAAACTCTTGCCAATTAATTACTATCACTTCCTGTTTTGTTATCAAAAGAAATAAAAAACACTTATTTATATTTGTTAATATAGTAAAGATGATTGTCCTGTATCATCTTATAATTATCCTACTATATAATATACTACAAATGCTCATATGAGGCTTCACAACACCTTTCTGAAATATTGAAATCAAAATATATTTAGCTTCACAGATGATATATGAAAAGAATCTAAAAACTCTAAAAATAGAACTTGGAAATTCCTCTTCAAAGAAGTCCTAAAAGATAATTAGTAATCAATATATCATTTTGCATATAACATTTCAGGCAGAGTATGTTAACAGTGTTTTTCCTCATATATTCCTCATGCATCCATTACCTACAATAGAACTGTTTTAGAATTCTATATGTTGACTTCAAATCTCCTACAAACTAATGATCTAGTAATATTTAATGTTTTACCTGCAGATCCACATTAAAGGCATAAAATGTATTTCATTAACTACTGGTAATATTATCCTCATATCTCTCCTCTGAATATTTTTTCCAATGAAACCTGATTTATAATGGAAGAAAATATATCCATTCAGGGGCATCACCAGAATACTAGAAAGGGTGCGGCACCAAAGCTTTCTAAGAACTACAATACTTCTCTTGCATTTTGCACAACTGACATGTTTACCTTTGCAATTTGCTAATGACTTACACATATCAAGAGTCAACTGATATCAAGTAAAAAAAATGTATGCAGTATATACAAATCCCAC